>NW_019719376.1:785676-849628 GCF_002891405.2 Cryptotermes secundus | reverse complement strand
TTTTAAAATCATAACTAAAGATTTTATAGTGCTACTACAGGAAAATTTGACGTGTGCAATATAATCTACATACCAGACACATATCAACGAGGTAGATGTTGATAATACGACAAAAATAACAATGTGTTTTTAAATGTTAAATTTTAGACTGGGTTTCAGTGTGGCAGCAACGTTAAGAGTATACACCTGATGATGGCCGATAGAGGCCGAAACATGTAGTGTAGAAAAGAACAAGATCAAAGACATATAATATATATTGTTTGCACTTGGGACGGATTGTGTATCATTTATCGTGTAGAGTGCAACAGGATGCTGAGATATAATATTGTATACTATTGAACTGTAGTAAAATTAGATACAATGACAAAATAGTTAATTCATTTTTTGTAAAAATACAACGGTCATTTATATATGAAACTGAAGGTTATAATATAAAACAAGATTAAAATTGATGTTTTATAACATCTAATCAGTCATATGTTTACTTTATACGTTCCGTGGACAAAATAAAAATATAAGATGGTATTGGAGGCCCATGACATTGCAAGTTAATTAATAGAGTAGAGGTGCCTCGTCATATGAAAGAAAATGTCCGTACTGTATGAGGAGTACACAACGTGTTAAACTGTAACTGTACATGAACTATACTGCTAAAAGGAAGTGAAGTTTTAAAAAGATTGGTACTACTGTTAAGGATTTGCTGTACAATTAAATGGTGTGAAAGGTAAGATTAGTTTTTATAAAATAAACTGTTGTTATATAAGGAAATTAGGAGCTGAGCTTGTATGTGTGTGCTCCTTCCTTCACTAGCAGACGAATGTGGAGAAGAATCAGGACAGAGTAATAATTTAGCTACTTAGTGTTTATTAAATGCAATAATATTTCTACATGAATGATTATGAATAAATTCCTCACTCTAGATATGCCTGAGCTCAAATTTACCTCAGAGACTTCTGAAGCCAGGAGATTTTTTCTATGAGACTTTATTTAGAAATTAGAGAAAATATGTCAGACATTAGTGTGTGTCATGATATTATGGATTGGTAAAACTGAAAATAGAATTAGATTATGAAGTTTATATAGCTCAGCTGTTCACATATTTATTACATTGGCTACAGGCTTTTGGGAGCAAAGTCAACCTGACCCACGATCAGGAGAGTGTGTGGATGTGACATTAATGGACAGTCATCAGTCGTGGGAGTTAACAACATGTGAGTCTCTGTTGCCATTCATCTGCAGATCTGCAGCATGTCCTGCAGGTAAGTCATATCACTTAATTTTTTTGTTTTAACTGCTGATTGACTGGTGACTGAAGATGAATATTTATGATACTGGAATAAAGAATATCAGAGTAGAATTAAGAATTTTATGTATCTTCTCTTCAAAGGTGCTATGTGAAAGGTAGGCATGCAAGACACACTTGTCATTTTGATATGTTTCTGCAGGTAACAGGGCACAGCTTAAACTTTAAATTCTGGTGGTGAGATTGTCTGCCTTACGCACTGGCTGGCCACCCTTTACGCCCAGCAAGATTCCTAGTACTCATTTCTGTTAGAGCTTCAGTCTACCACAGGGCCACCATGTGGCTGGAAGAATTAGGTCAATTGAAAAGTCCAGTGACCTCGTCAGAATTTGAACCTGTGACCTTCGAAACTTGTAGCATAGTGCCTCAACCAACTATGCTACAGCATGCCCTGATGTGAATATCTTACCTTTTTAAGGCTATTCCACTTACTTATTATCAATTAATTCCCATCAAGACCAACATAAGGGGAATTGTAACTTTTGTGGTAGAAGCAACATATTTTTTTATTTATTTGTGGTTCATTTAATGACGCTGTGAGTAGAATCTACTGTATAGCATGAAATGGTAGATTTATTAGTCAATAATAAAATGGAAATAATATGAAAGGAAGCATTAATGGTTTAATTTGAGGTATTATCTTGGATTTCGCCTGGAAGGACTGAAGAAAACTATAAAATCACTCAGAATAGCTGGTCTTTTGGGCCTGGTTTCCAAAATAAAAGGCAGGTTAGACTTATATCAATAGCATTATTTAGTGTACTTACTCATGGAGCTGAGCCCTTGTTGAGGAATCGCTAATTTTGAATGAGCTCAAGAATTTCCATAATTCTATGGAACCTGAAGGTTCATTGCTGTGTTCACAATAGCCCTCCACTGGTCCATATCCTGAGCCAGATCAATCCAATCCCTACCATCCCATCCTATCTCTCTAAGATACATTTTAACATTGTTCACCCATCTACACCTTGGTCTTCCCAGTGGGCTCTTTCCTTCAGGTTTTCCCACCGATATCCTATATGCATTCCTCTTCTCCCCATTCATGCTACACATAATTTAGTGGAAGTCAATAATATTTCATAACACTGGCAGTAAATTTATGTAAAATAAAACTAACTACATGGGATTTATTTGGTGGTTTTTTGTTGATAAAACTGAAGAACCAGTCTCACTAGAGAGATGACATTGTATGTTGTGATAAGACACAAACACAGCTACAAGTAACCCATTTTTTTATTGCTCGTGGGGTGGGACTAAGTCCCTTGTACTGTGGCCACTTCTGGCCTATTGTACCAGCCCCAGATGATAGGTGAAGGTGATTGTGGAGCAATTGGTGGAATGAAGATTAGCAGGGGAAACCGAAGTACTCTGAGAAAACCTGCCCCAGCGCCACTTTGTCCACCACAAATCCCACTTGACCAGACCCAGATTCGAACCTGGGCTGCCACGATGGGAAGCCAGCGACTAACCGCTTGAGCTATGGCGTCAAGTAACCCATACTTCTGTGTTTAGAAAATTACAAATAGTTAATGGCACAAACAATTTTGAGGAAACTTATGTCAAACATAATTTCGCACAAAGTGGTGTAAGAACTTAAAAGGAATCTGCTTTGAATATTCTTCAACCAGAGGTTTAAGCACATGCACATGAATACCTGCAGAAATGGTCCATATAGACACTGATATGAAGAGAGCTTGATATACACAACTGTGTTCATTTTAATAAGGAAATGGTAGCAGATTGTTGTGTTCTGCAATCAATACCTTTCAGAGCTCTAAGCTATTTCACATATCCTGAATGAAAAAATAGATAATTTCTATTAAACTGATTAAACCAGATTATCCAAATCACTGTTGTGAGCAGAGTGTTTAGTATTCCTCCTTTATCACTTTATATTCTATATAATCAATTGCAGTTGCAAATTCATATTTCTTCTAGTGTATAAAATTTATATATTGTCATGTGTAGGGGGTTATGTGACAAATAATTATGGATTACGGATTTTATGGAGCTGTTTTATTGAATAAGTACTCCAGGGAGAACTACCAACAATTATCACACATGATAATTACATTCATTCATTCATTTCCTTTATTTTCCATATATCCATAGAGGAAACAAACCTAGGATGTGGAAATGGTCCCTTTGAACATAGATATATCAAGATACATATACCAAATTACATGAGTCACATAATCAAAATCACTTACATTAATTGATTAACATAAATAATAATATAAAGTGAAAAATGTAATAAGATTTTAATTAATAAACACAATTTAAAAACAACTTACTATAAAACTGGAAATAATACAATTTTATTTAAATGACCTATATTAACTGAATTAAATACATTAAAAATTTACACACTTATGACCAATTATGTTGATAATATTCATTCATGGAATAAGAAGAATGCTGATATAGAAACTTCTTCAATGCAGATTTAAAACTTCTCGCATCAGTAGCCAACATTTTTATTGTTTGAGGAAGATGATTAAAAACTTTAGTACTTGCTATGTACGCACCTCTATTGTATTTTGTTAGGTTAACTGCAGGTAAATATAAATTATTGAGGGCTCTAGTTTTATATTTGTGAACCTCATTGTTAAAATTAAATAAATGTTCATTATTAATTGTGTATAAAAGTAATGACTATATGTACTGAGAGAAGAACATCATTATTTCTAAAATTCTTAAAAATGTCCCTACAAGACTCTCTTGGTCTAGAATTCGTTATAATTCCAATAACTCTCTTTTGCAATATAAAAACTTTGTTAACACAAGAAGAGCCACCCCCAAAAATTATACCATAACTTATGATAGAATGTATACACTTGGTCATTGACTTATGACCTATGTGACTTATGACCGGCCGCACTTACAACCACAAAAAAATGAAAAATAAAAGATGATTAAAATGTAAAAGTTTTTAAAAATAAACTATAAAGATGATAAAAGGATTAGAAAGGTTAAAAAATACTGTTAATAAATATATGGCCGACATACGACCAGATCGACTTACGACCTGTCAGTCAGAATGAAAGTCGGCCGTAAGTCGACGACCAAGTGTATGAACAAAATAAATTAGCTTTAACATATCTAAAGGGACAATATATTTTATATTTCTCAATGCATAACATGCAATGGAAATTTTACTAATAACATAATCAATATGCTGTTTCCATGAAAGAGTATCATCAATAATTAATCCCAGAAATTTTGTCTCAGTTACATTTGTTAAATTTATTTGATTATAGTTAATTTGAGTAGTGATATTATAATAATTCATAGGTTGAAACTCAACACTGAGTCTTATTAAAATTCAAGGAAAGCAAATTAGTATTAAACCATGTACTTATATCTCTGAAAGTTTGATTGAGATTTATTTCAAAGTTTAACTTATTAGTGTCAGTTACTATAATAGTGGTGTCATCTGCAAATAATACCATATTATTATTTTAGATAAACCATTAATATAAACAAAAAAATAAGGGACCAAGAATCAAGCCCTGTGGAACTCCACATTTAATTGTTTCCCATTTGCATGAGTTGTTTTTTTTTTAAATTCGCTTAGTGGAGTGTAGAGTCCAACTGGGTCCACTCGGCACGAGAGCCACTGATTGGCCTATTGTACCTGCCCCGGGTGATTATGATGATGGAGAATTTGGTGGAATGAAGATTGGGAGGGGAAACCGAAGTACTCGGAGAAAACCCGCCCCAGCGCCACTTTGTCCACCACAAATCCCAGTTGACCAGAGCCAGGATCAAGCCCAGGCCGCTGCTGTGGGAAGCCAGCGACTAACCGCTTGAGCTACGGCGTGGCCTGGATGAGTTTTTACTGTCAATTCTATTACCCAATACAACTCTTTGATATCTACCTGTCAAATAAGGTGCTATAAGTGTTTTGAATTTTCTTTCAATTCCATAGAATTCCAATTTAACCAATAATACAGGGTTATTAAAAAAATGAACCGATTTCATGCCGCATTGCTTCAATTCTCAAGCATCGACATGGAATGAGTCAGTGACCATTTGAAAGGGGCGTTATCTAAGTTGTGAATGGCTGCCACAGGGGCGCTGAAGTCGCGTTTTTCTTCCGGCAACGTTCAGTTGTTCGTTTATCCTCGGAAGGGCGGTTGCTCAGCAAAAGGCATTCTGCGTTCTCGAGTTCGCGAAAACAAATTCGGTTGTCACGGTGCAGCGTGCTTTTCGAAGGCGATTCGGCATTAATCCGCCCTGGCCTAAGAACATTCGACGGTGGTTTCGACAGTTTCAAGAGAGTGGGTGTCTGTGTAAAGGAAAAAGTCCAGGACGACCACGAGTCTCGGAGGAACAAGTGGCGAGAATCCGTGCTGCGTTTGAGAGGAGCTCGCGGAAGTCAACAAATCGAGCTAGCCGTGAGCTTGCGATCCCTCAATTCACTGTCTGGCGCGTGCTAACAATACGTTTACATTTGAAACCATACAGACTGCAGCTCGTTCAGACACTTACCAATGACGACAAAAAGAAGCGGATGGAATTTTGCGATTCGATGCTGGAGATGATGGAAGACGAAACCTTCATTTCACGATTAATTTTTAGTGATGAGGCGACTTTTCACTTGAGCGGCAGTCAATCGTCACAATGTGCGTATTTGGGGAACAGATTCCCCTAAGGTGAACGTCTTCTGTGCTGTGTCTCAGGACAAGGTTTATGGTCCCTTTTTCTTTGAAGGAAACACCGTTACAGGACAAACCTATCTCGATATGCTCCAGAACTGGCCCTTCACTTCACTGCAAGCAGATTCGCATGACTTCATTTTTCAACAAGATGGAGCACCGCCCAATTGGCACCTGATGGTCCGAGCTTTTTTAAATGAAAAAGTGCCCCAGCGATGGATTGGTCAGAGGGGGGCTTGGCCTGCGAGATCCCCAGACCTCACCGTGTGTGATTTCTTCTTGTGGGGATATGTAAAAGATCACGTTTATGTTCCACCGCTACCCACTAACCTCGATGACCTTAAACATCGAATAACAACAGCGATAAACTCAGTGCATCGTGATATGCTATACGCGCCTGGGAGGAATTCTCTTATCGCATTGATGTTGCCCATGCTGCAGGTGGTGGCCACATTGAACACTTGTAAGACAGGAAATAAAAGTTGATTGTGAGTAGAATACTTGTGACTTGGCTGGATTTTTGTATTACTTTCCTTTAATAAAATATTGCATAATAAAATCGGTTCATTCTTTTTGAATAACCCTGTATCTTATGCTTAACACAATCAAGCGCCTTTTGTAAATCATAAAAATGCCTCCCACCATTAACTTGTTATTCATAGCAGTTAGAATATTATTTATCAATGTAAAAGCTGCCTTCTCAGTTGAGGAGGGTGTCCTAAAACCATACTGTTCATGTGCCAACAAATTATTTGCTTCAGTATGAGTAATAAGTCTTGCATATATGAGTTTTTCAGTGATCTTAGAAAAAGAAGTCAACAGTGATGTAAGTCTATAGTTGGATATATTCTGAGTTTTCCATTTTCAAGATAGTGGTTTAACTATGGCAAATTTTAATCTATCAGGAAAAATACCAGTATTATGTATTGCATTACAAATATGAGTAAGTGGAGAAATTATAAATGGTGAACTTAATTTTATTATTCCGTTTGAAATTTCATCATATCCATTTCAGTTTTTAGTCTTTAATGATTTAATAATTTTTTTCAATTTCATAAGTGGAGGCATACTGCCAATTCATTTTAGTAAAAGGTCTCCTAACGTATTTACTAAGTAATTGATTGGATTGGATGTATTCGAGCTTATATATTTATTATTAAATGATATGATAGAATAAACTATAGATAGAATGTGTTTGTTAAAAGCATTTGCAATTTTGTTCTGATTCATTATTACTTTATCTACCATTATGGAATGAATACCTTTATCCCTTTTTATTTTCCCTTTATCCTCATTTATTATTTTCCAAGTACTTTTCATTTTATTAGAATTAAGAATAATTCTGTTGTATGTGTGTCATTTCATAAATAATGCACAAGTTGGCAACACTGCGGATTAGATGACGCAACAACAGTGAGCCTCATGTCACTTACAGTTCAGGGCTTGAGAAAGAAGCACGTTATTTTGTTTCATTTATAATGCACAAGTTGGCAACACTGCGGATTAGATGACGCAACAACAGTGAGCCTCATGTCACTTACAGTTCAGGGCTTGAGAAAGAAGCACGTTATTTTGTTTCATTTATAATGTACTCTGTTATTAAGTAACATGAGTTAGAAGAGAGCCTGCACGGTTCTCGGGTATTGTGACTGTTGAAGATCAAAGGTCGTACATTAAGATCAAAATTTTACGTGGAAAAAACCTGACAGAAATCCACAGACTTTGAACTGGAGCTGAAATCACAGTCCAACGAATGGAGAGGTCCATCTTCCCCACCACCAAAAAAATTTCGATGATCTCAATCAAAGGTCAAACAAATGATGATCTTTGCTTATGATCACCAAGGAATCATTATGACAGAGTTCCGTGCGGGAAAAGTGTCACAGCAGTTTATTATCTTGGCTTTATGCAAGATCTGTGCAGAAAAATGCACAAAAACCGACCTCAGTTGCTCGAGGCTGGGCCGATCATTCTCCAAGACAACACTCGCCCGCACATCGGGAATGTCGTAACAGAAAAGCTGGGCCAATACGGTTGGGAGGTGTTGCCTCATGCTCCCTACAGCCCAGACATGAGTCCACCAGACTTCGATTTATTCCCAGAGTTGAAACAACCTATGCGAGGCCGTCGTTTTTCCTTCTCTGGAAGAGATTTCTGCTGCAGTACCCAAGCCATTCGACAGATAAACAAAGATGGTGTCCTGGATGGAATAGTAAAGCTTCCTACATGTTGGGACTCGGTCATTGAGAAGCAGGGGGACTATATTGAAGGACTGTAAAGACATATTAAAAAAGAAATAAACATGGACGTAAACAAAAAATTGCCTGCATTATTTCTGAAATGACGTATGTAATATGATATTTTTGCAGCTATTATTACTTTTGATACTATTTTACAGTATTGTTTATAATATATTTTAAGATTTAAATCATCCCTATGTCTGCATAATAACAAGAGTTCTCTCTTTATTTTACATGAGATCATTATCCCTTTTGTAATCCATTTATTCTTAATGTTCACTGCTCCCTATATAGGCTTGGCATGGACCACCTACGGAAAACACATCACTGCTTACCAACAGATATCATATATTGATGTCAGGCATGTCCACCAATGCCTTTCCTAGCAACAGATGCCCCATATTGTTGGTTGCTTTGTTGCTGTGGGAACCCAACCATTCGGCCTCTGTTGATTAAGCACTTCCCTAGGCAACGGCCTGTTTATGTTTCGATTCCTAGGAATTGCTAGACGTTGACCAGCAATGGACTTTCTGAAGTCCGGCCTTCCTGGCAGCACGCCACAATATGTAACACCCATACTTAAAAATAAAAATGTCTAGGAATGCCAATAATGATTTCATTTTCTTTTATCAGCATGTTCTAATATGCTGAGAAGCCAAGAATATTATGAACGGGTGTACATTGCAATATTTTTTCCTTTTTTTTTATAGGATCATACCACTGTTCAAATGGACAGTGTGTGAATGCAGAATTTCGTTGTGACAACCAAAATGACTGTGGTGATTGGTCAGATGAATTAGATTGTCCATCCAGTTGCCATTACTATATGGCTAGCAGTGGGGATGTTGTAGAGAGCCCAAATTATCCACATAAGTACCAACCCTTGGCAGACTGCAAATGGACACTTGAAGGTCCTCAAGGACATAACATATTGCTGCAGGTAGGATTATTTTCCTGTACATGTATGAGGTTCCATTTTTATACATTGTGGATTAAGAATTATTATCAGTATAATTACTGTTTTCTTACAGATTTATCTCATTGGATATTTGAATTTTAAATGATGAAATAGATTTGAAGTATAGTATTTTCATACACGTCCTAATTACAGTCTTTTATGTTCTGTATTTTATATATTTATTCTTCAACAGTTTCAAGAATTTGAAACAGAGAAGTCATTTGACACAGTTCAGATTCTGGTCGGTGGACGTACTGAAGACAAGTCACTTAATCTGGCAACACTGTCAGGCAAACAAGATCTCAGCAATAAGTTGTTTATTTCAGCCTCAAACTTCATGATCATCAAATTCAGCACTGATGCATCTGTAGAAAGAAAAGGATTCAGGTTAGTGTAATATCAGTGGACATTGCTGTCTCCATGTTAGATACTACAGTTAGTTTTTTTATTACGAGTAATAGCTACTGTTAGTGGCAGATTTAGAAATTGCATTTTGCATATGAATGTAATTGTCTTATTAGCTAACGTCTTGAACTTTATGAATAATATCCCCACAAACCACCACCACCACCACCTCCACCACTACCACTACCACTACCACTACCACTACCACTACTACTACTACTACTACTACTACAATTACTACTACTACTGCTGCTGCTGCTGCTGCTGCAATGACATCAGTGGCAAAGATGACAACTGCAGTAACAACTATGATGACAGCAACGGTAGTGGTGGTAGTAGTAGTAAAGACTGTTAATACTAATAATAATAATAATAAGTTTTGTCTTGTAAATAAAAAATAGATCTGCTATATTTTTACTGAATTCCGGATGAACATATAATAGATGAGAGAAATGTCATGTCACCATGAAATTCACATGGTGTTCATATTGAACATTTTCTACACAGTTGTAACTTTACAGTCTACCATCAAGACTCAGAAAAATTTTTTAAATTAACCTAAACAAACAAATCAAATTAAATTAAAGTAAGGCTATAGGTTTATGGGTACTTCTAATGTTTGATCTCTCTCTTCTTCTTCGTCTTCTTCTTCTTCTATGGCGCAACAGCCCGATGTTGGGCTCTCTATCCTGCGCTGCTCTCTTCCAGTTCCTTACGCCCATTAACTTCTTTGCATCTTCTTCCACCGCATCAATCCATCTAGTTCTTTGTTTCCCAGCACGTCTCCTACCACCTATTGTGTACTGTATAATATTTTCTTTGGGATACGCTCCTTAGCCATTCTCTGTACATGCCCAGCCCATTGCAATCTTTTAAGCTTTATCGTCACTGAGATCTCTGGCTCTGGCTTCTATCAGTTCTTTGAAATATCCAGTTTGCTGTCTTGTGCTCTCTTATGCTCTACTTTAAACTTCACAGCACATCTTTCTTGCTTGTGGTCTGTCATCTTGAAATTAAAGATTTTGTAATTAAATTATTTTTCCTGCAGAAGTAAATAATTCTAAATGATGAATCATGAATACAGGATACAGAATTCTTGTGATAGCCAGAATTACAGATTGTAATTTCCAGATTTTAATGTAGTCATTTCATGGATGCTTTGGGTACATAAATCCATATCTGATCTGAAAGAAAATGATTATTGGACTGCCTCCTATTTGCAAGTGAAAGCTTAGTATAAAAATAAATCTTAAGGAAGTACATTGTGAAGGTATGAACTGGAGGACATGGTCCATTGATGGGCTACTGTCAGTGTAATGACTAACTAAACTTTGGTTTTAATTAACAGCATCCAAGTGGTTTAGTGTAGCAGTAGTGCTCTACACTTACACTCATTAGATATTCGATTTGAATCTTGGTCATATTGCTGGGTATGCTGCCACATTTCTGTGGTTTCCCTCAATGTATCCATATGAATGTTGTGATAGTATCTTGAAATAATCCATGACCACCTCCTTTCAAACCGTTATCTGCTCATCAGTCAGGACCATCTCCTTGTACCATTCAATGCTGACTTTGAAGTGGTGTAGTTAAATAACTTAAGAATGAAATACGAGTAATTCATAACACAGAATTTCTTAACAAATTTAATAATCATCAGATGCCCTTGGGTGACTACAATGTAGTTGTTTATTCATGCCCTTTCTCCCACTATTTCCATGGACTGCATGAGCATTAACATGAATGTGACACAAGAAATACTCATTATGAAACATTTCTCAATAGCTATTAACATTTTTAAAAATTGACCTACAGGGCATCATGGAAGACAGAGCCGCAGACATGTGGAGGCGTATTGCGAGCCACCCCACAGCCGCAAATTCTGACATCACCTGGCTATCCTCAGGATTACCCTGGTGGATTAGAGTGCTTATACATCATTGGGGCTCAGATTGGAAGAATTGTTACTCTAGAAATAGAAGACTTGGATCTGGAAACAAATCGAGATTACATCCTTATTCGAAATGGTGATGATCCCAAGAGTCAACCAATTGCTCGTCTTACTGGATCAGCAGAGGATAACCTCCACCTTATAATGTCTACAGGAAATCAGTTGTATGTGTACTTCAAAACCAGTCTGGGTGATTCTCGTCGTGGATTCAAAATCAAGTATTTGCAAGGTTCGTGCTTGTGTTATATTTACAACTTTGGATCTGTTCAAAATTTCATAATAACTTTTGGTTTCCATTCTATAACACAGAAATAAAATGTCATATACATAATATATGGTTAGTCTTAAACAAAAAGCTGTAAGACGACTTTCTTCAAAAAGCTATTAATTTAAGGGATTTTTGTATATGTACTTCAGAAGATATAACATAATTGTAGAAATTAATTTTGTGTGCAGGATGTAGGGCATCCATAACATCAATGAATGGCACTTTCACTTCACCAGCTTTTGGTTTAAGTGACTACCCTAGCAACCAAGAATGTCTCTACAAGATCAAGAAGCCAGGTGGTGGAGCACTCTCTCTCAAGTTTGAAGATTTTGATGTGCACCAGTCAGATTTTGTGCAGGTGAGATGTGAAATTAAAACTCTAATAAAAGTAAAATAGTTTATATGGTAGGTAGTGTTTGTGTCTGCCTTAATCTTGTGAAGCTTCAATCTCTGACTCACTGATGTGAAACTCTTCAAGTTTATCTCTTTACTTCAGCTACAGTATCAGGATGATATTTTAGAAGAGTGTTATGCTTATTTGATATGGTTTATCTTAATCTGGAAGTCAAATTTTGAATAATGGTCATTATTTATGATTCTAGATTAAGGATTGTTAGAAGTAGAAATGATTATGTCAGATTAGCCATTATTTATTAGTCTAATATTAAACATGATAAAGAAGTAATATGACATACTGCTCCAGCCCATCTCACTTTACTATTGACTGTTAATTGAAAACTGTATTATGTTAATGCGCCAGTCACAGTAGTCATGTGGTCTGAGGTATGAACTGTCTTCGCTTGCTAAGACAATAGGATCGTGGGTCCAAATTCCACTCAAGGCATGGATGTTTGGTGTGTGTATGCGTTTATTCTGTGTTTGTGTTGTCCTGTGTTTAGGTAGCGTCCTTGAGATGGGCTGATCACTCTTTCAAGGAGTCCTACCAACTGTGAAAAATTATAATGAAATTGAATAAAAGGCCTGGGTCCTGCTGAGTGGGCTGGAAGTGCCATTGAAAATAAAATTATGCTAATGAAGTTGGGTCAGTACTGAAATATATACATACATTGATAATTTCTGGTAGTGTCATAAAAATGTGCTGACTTGAAATTACCATGTATAGAAACATAATTATAGCACAAAAATTATGAGAAGTACAGTGTAATAATGTAGACGTGCAACCTACCTCTATGTGAATAAATAAGATTTTAAAAGGGGAGTGGGTAACATATTGTCACGTGTTGGGTATGTCATGCAACAAATAACTTCACATGGGTCTCAGATTTAGCGAATCTTTATTGGACACTCACTCTTATACACCTTACATTATTATCACTTGCAGTATCACTTGACGTCTGGCCCAATACTCTAATACTCAATACTCCATGTGACATCTCAGCTGTCCTTGGCTGTGGTTGAATCTCAACTGTCTCTGGTGGTGGCTATCCCAAGATTGTCCCATTCTCAATACTCTAATACTCTGTACAAAGTCTCTGGCTCTGCTTGTGTAGGGGTTATGTGGACTGGTTACTAGACACCATTCCCCACGGTTCCGTTACCGCTGTGCAGATAGTCCGTTGTTACGGGAACGCTTCTTATAGAATACACTGGTAACGTGTTTCGTCTCATCTCTTGTTACTCAACGACAATTCATTGCTATGATTTGTCGCTGCGGGAACTCCCCAGTTTCCACGTATTCGTTGCCGTGGAAGTGTCCGTTCCGATTGTAGCAGTTGTCACGGTGATGGACGTAAGGTAATATGTCACATTGCTCCCTTCTAAAGGTTGTTTGTCCCCGAACAGCCTAATGATACTTCCTTCATTTTGTTCCTGGTGTTTGCCTTCCTAACGGTATCTCTGCCCTTCTTTCATTTTCCATCGTAGATTCTTCTGTCTGACCCCTTTCTTCCAGAGTGCTCGCCCCAAGCACTTCCATGGTCCAGGATTTGTTGGTACCATTGTCTCACATTCATTCTTTCCTCATTCATCCTTGCTGGGGAGGCCGGTGCTTCGACGTTACTGCTTCCTCCCATATGGGCCATTTCCCTTCTTTCGTTTTGGAGGGGGCCTACCCCTCCACAGTGTCCAATATTTGATGGGTACCAACCCAGCAGTAAATCTGGTAATTCTCTTCATGTTCTTCACGTTGACAGTCTCGTAGGGGGGCTTCTTTCGAGTTCCTCTCCTTCCTAGGTGCAATCGCTGTCCTGATCTACACCCTCTGATGCCGTTCTTGGTTGACACCTATTTCTTCTGACATAGCGGCCATCTGTTGCCTATGTTCTTTATTCCTGTTCTTCCTTTGTGGAGAATCCACACTCTTTCTCTGAGTCACCAGATCCTTTCCTTATACTTGGCCCTGATACAATTCCTCCTACCAACACTTCTTTGGTGCCAGGCGATTCTTGGATGACCAGACATCTTTCTGCTGGTTTGCTTTGCCTGCCATGCTACTTCCGTATGGTGGCTTGCCCCACTGTGGGCGATGGCCAGTTTCTTCTGGGGTCCACAATTTTCTCATGTCAGAATTCTTTGGTTTCTGACGGCGGTGCTCCATGGCCAGTTTTCGGTCCCTAAGCCTTTTCTTCTTCGGTTCTTCGACTGGCAACACTTCGGCGTCTACTTTGGGGATGTCTTCTTTCTGTGCCACCTCAGGTTTCCTGTCCAGTGAGGTCGGGTTTCTCTCTTCTTGATGTGCCTCCATCTCTCGGCAGGCCAACGTCTCATTGTGGCATTCATCTTTTGATCTCTCATGGTGGCTATCTTTTCTCGCCATGCTTTTATAATGGCCATCATGTCTGGCATCCGTCTTTTCTTTCATGGCTAGCAGGAATTCCAATATTTGTTGAGAACCCATTTTTTCTTTTCTGCGTTATTTTTGTTTTTAAGTTCTATCCTGTCAGTCATGTGTGTAAGTCCAGTCTTTTAAATTCAACCTGGTTAATCCGAACTGATCCGAACTGATCCCACTTCTGACACCAGTTGTCACGTGTTGGGTATGTCACGCGACAAATAACTTCACGTGGGTCTCGGATTTAGTGAATCTTTATTGGACACTCACTCTTATACACCTTACAATTGCAGTATCACCTGACTTCTGCCCCAATACTCTAATACTCAATACTACGTCTCAACTATCCTTGGCTGTAGTTTTATCTCAACTGTCTCTGGCGGCGGCTATCCCAAGATTGTTTCGTTCTCAATACTCTAATACTCTGTACGAAGTCTCTGGCTCTTATATAGGGGTTATGTGGACTGGATACCAGACACCGTTCCTCATGGTTCCGTTACTGCTGTTCAGACAGTCCATTGTTGCGGTAATGCTTCTTTTAGAATACAACAGTAACGTGTTTTGTTTCATCTGTTGTTATTCAACGACAATTTGTTGCTACGATTTGTCGCTGCAGGAACTCCCCAATTTCCACATATTTGTTGTTGTGGAAGTGTCCATTCCGATTGTAGCGGTTGTTGCGATGATGGACGCAAGGTAACGTGTCACAATATTAATAACAATTATTCAGCATGCTGTTACGATTCTTAAAAATATTTGTGTGGCACCAGTTTGTCAAAGTGGAGGTAATGAAGGATAATGATTTATTTTTATCAGGTTTATGATGGGGCAACTACAAGTGGCTTGCATCTGCATCCCAATAATGGCTTTACATCCAGCACATCACCACGAATCACACTCACAGCCTCTAGTGGAGAAATGTTAATCAGATTCATTACAGATGCTTTACATAATAGCAGAGGCTGGAAAGCTACTTTTTCTGCAGGTAGGAACATACAGCATTGACATTATCTGTAGTGTGAAATCTCTTTACTTGTGTCTAAGAACTTTGTAATTTGTAACTTCTTATACTTCTTATGAAGGACAAAGTGGGTGGACAGTTTAGGGTATTATATAGTGAGAAACTTTGGGATATACATAAAGCAGTTCCACTTGCTAGTGAAGGATTAACTGTGCAATCAGTTTCTGGGGCTGTTTTGTGGGTTATTTAGTGACACTGTCAGTATCTAGACTATTATATTAGCTCATGGTAAGTTCACTGATTAATGCAACGCTGAATTAGAAAGAACATGTAAGGAAGCAGTCATGGCATAATTGAGGTACTACCCTGGCATTTCCTGAAGGGATTATGGAAAAATACAAAAATCATAAGTTAGGGGAGTGTCCTGTCTCAGATTTAAATCTAGTATGTTGTCTGTAGACAAACCAGTTCACCTCTTCAGTATTACTGTACTTCTGGTCAGAATATATCACCTAACACTGTTGGGTTATGAACTGCAGAAGGTTACTATGGCCTGGCCATATAAATTTAAAAATCTGTAAGGTGGAGTNGTGTTGGTGGTGGTGGCGGTGGTGGCGGCGGCGGCGGTTGCTGTGGCTGTGGCTGTGGTAGTGATGGCAGTTGTGGCGGTGGTGGTGCTGTTATATGAGTATGGAACAAGTGGTGGAATAAGACTTAGCTGGGGAAATGAAGCGCTTGGGGAAAACTACCTCAGTGCCACTTTGTCTATCACAAATCTCACATGACCTGACTTTGGAATGAACCTGAACTGTGGTAGAATTTACTGGCTATGTAGCTAGCATATAGCAACAGGGACTGCATACAGACATCTGGTGGTGCAATCTCTTGGAAAATGGTCATCTGGAATACCTAGGAGAAGGTTGGAGTGTAACATGAAGGCAGATCATAAAATATATGTTGTGAGGATGGGAGATAGATGAAACTGGCTCAGACTCATCTCAAGTGGCAGGTTTTAGAAATTAGCATGTTGAACTGACAGGTTCAAGAGTTTGAATGCTGTTCATTCATTTTGGAAGTTCAGGCATTAGTGCATGAGTAAACAGTGTTGTGACTTTTACTAGAGTGCCAATGATACAGTAGGTGTGAACTGTGCATGCACAAAAATGGCCATAAGTCTGAACTGTTTTTATAATAGTGTAAAATTATGTAGGAGTAGCATAATGCTGCTTTTGCACAATTCAGTATTTCTGTACAAATTATTAACAATTAAATCTGTCTTTCGGGTTGATTTTCAAGAATATATGACACTCAGTTCAGTGCTTCAATTTATAACAGTGACAAGAGATACTGAAAGAGAAATTTATTTTCTTTATATACAGCAGAGTATATGATGTATCAAATTCTAAATTGAAACCCCTAGTTACTTCTTTGTCTGCTTACGTGATAGTCTTTATCTTGCACACTTTATTAGCATTGTAGTAGTTTTAATACTTCTACATTTATAATTGCCTAAAAAGTTAGGGAAGAATTAAGTTGTAGGATAGTGAAGTCATGTTTCTTCATCCCTTTATTACAGTATCACATCATCATCCGTATACAGTTGAATCATTATATTGCACTTCATCACTTACTTGCTTTCATGCCATTTCTGTGACATGACACTAATTTATATAAGGGGGGGGGGTAATTGACAGCAGCTGCCACCAAGAAATATTACAAAAATATTTCGAGACATAAAATTAAAAATGGCATTTAGAACTAAGAACAATTTACAACACATATTGAAATCAAAACCACAAAGAGATAAATATAACAAAAGTGGTATCAACAGAATGAAATGCCTAGATTGCCCCATGGAATATATAGGACAAACTGGGAGGAAATTTAATACCACATATAAAGAACACATTCATGACATAAGACACAATAACAGTAATACAGGATACTCGGAACACAGATATGGGACATGCGTAAGGTACAATAGAAAATACTATGGACATAATAGCAACGAATAAAAAAGGACAATATTTAAACACATTGGAAAACTACCATATAGACAGAACAACAAAGAAAAACACGCATATGAATAATATAAATAAAGAAATATATAACCCAGTATTTCATGAATTACACACAATTTACACAGAACAACACAACACAACCCCACCACCTACCCCCACCACACTTATCCTCACAACACCATAACTCGATCAATAATATAAGAGAATGAAAACAGCACACACACACACACACACACATCAAACGATACAACGCACACAGCCACAAGAGTAGAACACATCATAAGACACAGTGAGTACTAAACAGTATAATATTAACAACATGAAACCAATAGAAATCAAAACATAACATTAATTTGTAACATTTTTCACATTGCAGATATACACACAACATTAGAAACATAAGAAGAACGACCCCCATGTGGATGATTAATAATACACACGAATTTAAAAATATGACATATGAGATAATAGGTTTTAACAAGTTTTAAACACATAAACTTTATTATTGTATAAGGAAATATACAAATTTAATATTATTTGTAAATGGATGTATAAAGGCAAGCAGTGAAATGGTTAATGGATCGATACACCTGAAGATGGCAGCATACTGCCGAAACATGTAGTGTAGAAGTGGTAGATGGGATTGTATGCACTTGAAGACTGTTAATATATAAACATTATGAATGTGAAAGACATGACTGGCTTTTCTTAGGAATCATTAGTGATGTTTTTCTGGCTTTATCTACTGTACCAGGTGTGCGTATTGATGCGCCCTGAACATAATCCTTCAACCATTTGAGTAGGTGATCCATTCCTTCAAACAATTAAAGTGTACATCAAAATATATTGTTGTGTGTTGGGTTTGTAATGCAGCAAATAATTTCACACCGTTTTGGATCTAGCAAATTTATTGCACATTTGCTCTTACACTTAGACAGTTCACATTTTCACAATTACTGCCAGCTGCAGTATCACAATTACTTCTGATGTAGTCACTGCCATTCACTCAATACAACTCAACAACAAATCGTGGCTGCTGGACTTCACCTCATCTCTTCGAAGGCTGGAAACCGACTGCTAATGTGCCACTGCACTTGGCACCTGCTCAACTTCCACTGTCCTTGGCAACTCCTAGACTCCCACTCTCCCCCATAGGCATTCCAGTTTCTCATATAAACCCTCAGCCGGACAGTGGAAAACGCATCTCGCTTCCCTGTTGCATAATTGCCGTGTTTACTGATTGCAATAGTTGCTGCATGGACTCGCCTGTTGTGTGATGTCACAGCCTAGCGGGGAGGGGTGTTTACTGAGCGTTGCATAATGATGGAAGAAGTGGGGGTATGCGACATCACTTGTGGAAACGCAGAGTTCATATGATCCCCTACTTCCTGTTGCGCCATCCACGTTACAATATTTTTTGTTGGTCCTTTACATAACGCAAACTCTTTACAGAATTTTGTCTTTACTGTAACCACAGAACTTCCATTTTTAAATATTCTTTCTCAGTGTTAAATTACCTGGTCTCCATGATGTTTTGAGCTAAAATAACACTGTTCCAATGCTATGAAGCCAAAAGGAAAGATGTGTATCTGGAGTCTCTTAAATTTTCAGTTCCAAAAGCACATGAATTAGGAAAATATAAGTAACTGAAATTGTTCAATGAATAAAATATCATCCTCTGTGCGTGTGTGTGTGTACAAATATATATATGTCTGATGCACGGTAACATATTTCAGACTGCCCAGCATTACAGCCTGGATTAGGAGCTCTTGCATCAAGCCGTGACACAACATTTGGTACCATTGTAACATTCACTTGCCCAGTGGGACAGGAGTTTGCCACAGGGCGTACTCGTATCACCACAGAATGTATGCTAGGAGGCAACTGGTCTGTTACTTATATTCCACCCTGTCAAGGTAAATACTCAAAATTTCCTGAAGATATCTTTGTCAATTCCAATTATACAAGATTTTACCATGAAATATCCAGAAATGTAGCACTGTTATACAGAAAGAAGCTTGTTGGCGTTAAAAACAATCACTTATATTAATCAATGATTTTTTTACAGAGGTATACTGTGGACCTGTACCCCAGATTGACAATGGCTTCTCTGTTGGCTCAAACAATGTGACGTACCGTGGTCAAGCTATGTACCAATGTTATGCAGGCTTTGCTTTTCCATCTGGTCTGCCAATAGAAAGAGTATCCTGTCTTGCTGATGGTCGCTGGGAGAGACTCCCAACTTGCTTAGGTCAGCAAAAATACATTTAATTTCATAAATCATCTTTTATGAGAGTATTTTTGTTCAGTAATGCATTATCATATGCTTGTTTAATTTCCAGCTTCACAGTGCTCTCCTCTGTCAGAATCACCACATGCAAATGTAACAGTTCTTAATGGAGGCGGACGCAGTTATGGAACAATTGTGCGTTATGAATGTGAACCTGGTTATGTCCGCAGTGGACATCCTGTAATTTTGTGTATGAGTAATGGTACTTGGTCTGGTGACGTTCCCACTTGCTCAAGTAAGTAATTATATTTTCATTTTATGTAAATGCAAAAATATAGATGATAAGGAAGAAGCTGTTAATATAATAATACAACCTCAAAATTTTAAAGATTTATTTTGAAATTACTTTGAAATTAGTAATTATTTTCACTCTTAGCAAAGAAGAATATATGAGACAGCTTTGTATTTGCCAGTATTCACCTGACTGTAAGAATGTGAGCACCAGTACAGCATTTCTTCATAGCATACACATCTGTGGGTACCTACATGAATGTGTGTATAATTTTGAGGATGGGTGTGTTTGCAAAAGCACATTTATGCGCATGCATGTGCAAAGTTGTAGGTTATGGTCCCAGTCTGTTTTCTCAGATGTTACTTTCTTACTTTCAGTTTGCATTGTTTAAAATAAATGATGTTACATAACTCCAGTATTTTGTGGACTCTTTCAATCCATAATGCACACCATATTATCAGTGCGGCAAGACTGTATTATCTGCAACAATAAAAGTTTGAATGGTCATAATTTTAACTATTTGTTGTAGCAAGATATATACTGCTTAAAAAATTTGTCAAGTAATTGGAAGTATATGAATTATTGAAGGAACTTTCACAACAATGTAGTTGTTTCAATATAAAAAGTGTTTAACAATAACAGTTTGTTTCACTTACATATATATGTGGTACAGTCTTTAAGTTCGTGGACTATGGTTTTATCACATCATATTAGAAGGTATTCACATACACTTACACAGATCCACTTCGGCTTTCAAAATAGTTGCCGTTGGCCTCTATGCAAGTCTGCCAACATTGATATAGCTGTTGAAAACTTTGCTGAAACATATTGGCAGGAAATTCCAGTATGGCATCTCTTGTGGCATTGACAACCTCCTTGGATGACTGAAATCTACGACCATGTAGCTTTGCTTTCAAGTGGTGAAAGAGAAAGAAATCGCAGGGTGTGAGATCAGGTGAGTACGGAGGGTGTGGCAAAATGATGACCTGTTGCCTTGCCAGTTCCTCTTGGACAAGAAGAGAGCGATATGCAGGGGCGTTATCATGTAGCAGCAGCCAATTCTTCATACACCAAACGTTTTGCTAGGGGATTTGCCTAGTTTTTGGCAGAAGTTGATGTTTGCCTGTTGTTCAAACTGCTACATTTTCAATTTCTGCCACTTGCATTTGACTGCAGTTCACAGTGGAGCCAATAGTTCTGCTTACACTGTTTGCACACAACTGCCTCTTGCTGTGACAAGAGGTGAACTGACAGGGCATCATATTGTGTCTCAACTTATCCACTGTAGTGCACTGCAACAAAGTTTTGCGGCCAGTCCACGAACTTATTGACTATGGTTGTTGTGTATATATATATATTGCAAAATGTTATCATATCTCTCTGAAATATAAAGTACTTACTAACTGGATTTTATAGGAGCTCGTTGTTCAAAATTCCCTGTAATAAAGAATGGATTTGTAACTGACATGTCCCGTGAGTACTACTTTGGTGATGAGGCAAGAGTTCAGTGCTACAAAGGATACAAATTAACTGCATCCAGTATCATCAAATGCAGTATTGGTCAGGAATTTTTAAACCCACCAAAATGTGAAGGTGAGTATCCAACATATTTAATACATTATTTTAAAAAGTATAATCGAGACATTACAAATTTTTTGAGAAACAGCCTGTCAGAACATGGTATGAGCTTTTGAACTTAACAACACAAACATTTCCGAGCCAACACGAAATCCTGAAGATTGGAATAATAATAATGAACAAGTTAAATATCAAGCTAATCTTACAATTTCCTGGTTTCTGCTTAAATTCTAAACAAAAAGGACCACATTTTCACTGTCTGACAACACACACAGGAATGCGGTCTATCTGGCCATATATGTATACATATATATATATATATATATGTTTTTTATTGCTAGTGTGGTGGGACTAAGTCCGTTGTACTGCGGCCACTTCTGGCCTATTGTACCAGCCCCAGATGATAGGTGAGGGTGATTGTGGAGCAATTGGTGGAATGAAGATTGGCAGGGAAAACTGAAGTACTCAGAGAAAACCTGGCCCAGTGCCACTTTGTCCACCACAAATCCCACTTGACCAGACCCGGTATTGAACCTGGACCACCACAAAGAGAAGCCGGCGACTAACCGCTTGAGCTGTGGCGTGGCCTATATATACATGTTAATGAAATTTAATGTAATATGATCATTTTATCATTCTCATTCAATGGTGTATAGCCTGCAGTTGATGCAGGATCACTAAATGGCTGAAGAATTAAACAGCCTACCCTCTTATATCAACCTTCGTTTTTCCAGTGATCATAATGGTTAGTCATGGCTTGAGAGAAAACTGTTGTCATCTAAAAATCTGCACGTCTACTTCAACCTTTGATTAGGAATGGTCTTGAAAGATATAGTGTCCTCATTATACTGTATAATGCAGAGCTAATAATACAGAATACAGTGATGTAGATGATGATTGATTACTGATGATGATGGTTACAGTAAGGATAAAAAAGGAACATTAAATAAGAACATAACACACATTACAAGGTACCAAGTTTGAAATAAGGAGCGCATTAATAAAATTATAGCCATGTTTTAAATGCAGATGCAGTAATTAATTTAGTGTTCTTTGTGTGTTATTTTAGATAATTGCCTTTCAAAATCTTCCTTCAGTATCAAAACAAACATTTCTTTCATATTTTGATACTTCATATAACCAATCAAAATCACATTAAATGTAAATGTAAATTCAAGTTAGCATATTAATTAATGTCTTGCTTTATTTGTGCAGATGTAAACGAGTGTGCCAACAGTCAGTGTGACCTTGCTTCAAGTGAATGCATAAACACAGCTGGTTCATTTCACTGTCGCTGTCGTAAAGGGTTTGCTCCAAACTTGGAGTGTCGGCCTGTAGGAGACTTGGGACTCACAACAGGAGGAATCCCTGATGACGCTATATCTGTATCTGATGAGGAAGCAGATTATGACAAAACGGTATCTTGCTTCTCCTTTTAGAAAGACTAAAAATCTAATGTGAAATATATGTGTCAAATTAGACTTTACTATTTTTTCATAACTTGTTCCCAGAAATTATGCCACTTTATCTGATTAAGTCTACCTTCATTCAGACTATAGAGAGACACATTTGTTTATTCCTCCACTACTATTCTGAAATGCCTTGTGAAAAATAAACACAATTTCATATTATTTTGTTATTACTATCTTAAATTTTGTCACTGCTATAAATGTAAATAGCATATGTTATGTGTTTGCACGACTATAATGGGCAGTATGTATAATTTTGAAATGTGTATTCAAACTATGCAAATTGCATATAACCTAAAATAAATTAATCTTATTTCACCTGCTGAAACTTAAGTTCATTAAACATTCTGGCTTTACTTAACATAAACTGACTTAATCCAATCTAAGATAACATAATTGTCACATGTTGGGTATGTGACACGCGGCAAACAACTTCACGCCGTATCAGATATAGCTAATTTATTCCACATTTGCTCATACACTTATGCAATTCACAATTACACAGTTACTGCCATCAGCAGTATCACAATTACTTCCACTGCCCTTGGTGACTGCTAGACTTCCACTGCAATTGGTGACTTCACGATCCACACTGTTTCACTCCTGATCACACACTGTCTAGTAACTCTTGTTACACTGACGAATACTCCTCTTTATGTAGCTTCTGCACTGACAACACAGAAAACAGTTATGTGATAGCTACCACTGTTGCGACATCACGTTTACCGATTACCAAGCCACAGTCTCTGCACGGAGTCATCTGTTGCCACGTAGTAACCGTGGTATCCCCTGTTATGTCACAGTGGGAAGTGCTGTTACGTCACCGTTGGGGGGTTCAGTGTTTACTGTCCTGTTACTGTAACAGCGGCAGTGGCTCCTATGCTGTTATGTCACTGCTGGTGGGAGAGGGGTTGTCCTGCATCGCGCAAATACGTCACAATAATATAACAAATTAACCTAGCCTAACCTAACCAGTTTAATTTAATATGATCTTCAATTATGCACTATTCAGATTCTTCAATTATACGCTCTTCACTTCGACATCTTAATATTTTCATTAGACCCATAGCATTTTTTTTAAATATAAAATGATTTAAATAATTCTAAGCAGTGGGAACTATTTATTTAGGCCTGTTTAAGAAATCCTTAGAATTTGTTCTTGTAAATCATGTCATAGTAGACATATCTTACAATACAGAATTATTTGGAAACAGGCAACATATATAGATATCCCATTAAAACATAAAATTTCATTGAAATCATATTGGTGACAAATCTCAATTTAATGTCATCGGTTTTCCCACCATTGGTTTTGATGTTGAAGTAAAGGTAACATAATCCTCTCATTCTTATGACTGTTTAACAGTTTTCTAGATTTCTTTACTCTAACTCTTCATTTACATATGCTGCTACTGTGGCAGATTTGACCAGAAGAAAATATTTGGACATATGAACCACCACATAAAAATTTAGGGTTGGGTGCATTCCACACCACAGAACTTCATAAAAATAGGCCTATGTAAATTTGTTTTATCATTTACTATAGCTGTAACTTTAACTTTCACTGTCATCTTGTGTTTTGTCATATTACAGTACTGATGTGACAGCATCAGCAGTCACAGTAGCGGTTGTAATGGTTGGGTGGTTTTGGATAGCAGGAAGTAGTTAGTTAGTTATTGGAGAGGGTGGGTTTCCCCATGCACTGAGACCTGTATTGGTCCATTGTGCTTCACTCTATGATTTCTACTAGTCTCTATATCCTACCGGTACTGGTGCTTACCATCAGTCCCGCCCAGCCAGCGAGACCGGCTCTACTAGCTGAGAGGTATCTATAATGCTTCCCCCATCTACCGGAGATATTAGTGACTGCTGTTGGGCGGAAACATCCGTAATTTGGCTCAGTGACCTCCTTTGGAGATATGAGGTTCTTTTACATGCTGTAAAGCTATGACACGGGACCCACAGCTTAAAGGCCCTCCCGGAGGACTTGTTCCCTGAATTTTTCCGCCCTTAAAAATTCGATGACCTGCACCCGGTATTTGAACCCACGTACTACGAGTCATGAGGTGGGAATGTTACCTCTAGACTACGGAGGCCGCTTAGCAGGAAGTAAGTGGTTGAATAACTAAAATGCTTAAAATGTTGTTGTTGGATGAAATTAATGTTTGAGACTCTTCGTCCTCCATCACTACCACCAGCACAGCCACTATTGATGTTGTTGCTGCCACTGCCACAATCACCGTCACCACCAGAGTTGTAGAAGACAGTTCATGTCTTAGACCATGTAGTCATTATGATGAAAAATATTTTAGAATGTTGTACAAATGGAAGTTGAAGATAGAATTTTAAAGAGGCAGAGTGATGTACATTATTTCACTATATTTTCACTAGCAGTACAGCTTTGCTGACTTCTAGGATGAAGGTATTTTCTTGGAAATTCTCTGCTCTATGTGATGTAAGTAGGAATCTCTGCTAATACAAGGTGGTTCAAATATGACCGGGACTGATTTTCTTTTTAAAAACCATACTTGCCAAAAACTGACTTGCACATGTCAGTCTTCAACGTTCTCCCCTCCGGAGTCAACACATTTTTTCCAGAGTTCTGGAAGCATTCTGATGCCCTTTTCAACAAAGGCTTGTGGTTGGCGGCATATCCGCTCCCGAACAGTCTGGATGATGGTGTCGTTGTCCACAAACTGCATGCCTTGCAAGTCTGATTTGAGCCTTCCAAGCAGGTAGAAATCACTTGGGGCCAAATCGGGACTGTATGGTGGATGTGTCAGAAGGTTCTATTTCATTTTCTGGAGGGTTTCCTTTATTGTCTTGGCCATATGGGGGCGTGCATTGTCTTGAAGGAAGGCCACCTGCTTTCCACCCGTCTTCCGCTTTGATCAGAACTTTTCCTTCACGTCTGCTGCTAGGAGGTCTAAGTAATAAGCTGCATTGACTGTTCTGGCATCTGTCAGAAAGTCTACATGGATAACCCCCTGCCAGTCCAAGAGGAACGTTGCCATCACTTTTCCTGCTGAACGGCTCTTCCGCGCTCTCTTGGGTTTGTGAGAACTGGTATGCTGCCACTCACGTGATGACTGCTGGGTCTCGGGAATGAAGTAGTACATCCACGTTTCATCGGTGGTCACTGTAGACTTAAAAAATGCATCACCTTCATCTTCAAACTGCTGTAGGAGATGACTGGCAGCTTGCATGCGCACCATTTTGTTCACGTCCGTCAAAGTGCGTGGTATCCACCGTGCACTCACCTTGTGATAGTGCAGGTGGCATTTCATGATGTCTTCTACACTACCACCACTGATGGACAGCATTGTTCCAAGTTCCTTAATAGTGATGTGCCTATTCTCACGAATAAGTGCGTTTGCACGATCAGTGTTTGGCTCGGTGATGTCTGTTCGCGGCCGACGATCATGTGGTTCATTCTCCACAAGCTCTCTGCCCTCTCTGAAGCACTTACACCACTCAGACACATAAGTCCATGAGAGATGCTCCTCCCCATACTGTTGTTGGAGTCTGTGGTGAATTTCAGTGGATGGGACGTTTTCTCCAATGAGGAATTTGATCACAATGTGTTATTCCATGCTCCGTGGTACCTTCTGTTCGCTCATTATTCTAGCAACGCCTTGACAGGACTGAACACTTTCTAACCCAAACAGGAGGGAGGGTGGAGGTTGTGGCTTCACTCTCTCATGGTCACACAGTTGCTGTGCAGTGCGGCTTGTTTACACAAAAATCAGTCCCGGTCATATTTGAATCACCTTGTAGAACAAGTGTAGGTATAATTTCTTATGGATATATTTTTATTCTTGCAGATAAGACTAATGTTACTGCTATTGTTAAATGAATTCAAGTAAAATTATCACACTGAGCTTGTTCTTGGTGAACGCATGTAAAGGAATGGACTAGATAATATTTTAGATGGTAGCATTTTAAAAATGCTTAAGTAGTTCTTCAGTATTTTCATTTTAAGGAGAAGTAACAATAATTCCCTTTGTTGTTGTACAGATGGTTCGGCTCAACAGTGGTAAAGGGTGGTGTGGTACCCGCAAGGAGCCAGGAATCAACTGGGTGCTTATTGACCTTAAAGCACCAACAATTGTCCGAGGGTTCAGAACTCAGAGTGTGTTGAGACCAGATGGTAACTTGGCATTTACAACAGCAGTAAGAATACAGGTAATTTCTCATATTTAAAAATATTACAGTAATATTCAATGTTTAAGGTATTATCCAAGAAATGAAAAACAAATATTTTGGTTTAGTTCATAGTGTACATGAATAAACATACAATGACTGTTCACTGTTTCGCTGCATTTTCCAAGTTTCCGATGCACTAAGCATTATATACAGGGAAACTAACACATACAATACAACTTCTAATTACATATATTGCTCTATGACATTAAAGTTTAAAAGGGAGAATAATGTAGGTGCAACAATGTTTAATCTTTTTTTATGCATTAACAGTGAGAAGCTGTGAAAATGTGCTTATTAGCTCCTCCATGTTTGTCTACCATTCATCTGTATGCATGTAATAACTTGAGAACTGTTACAAAGTTCTAATGAAATTTGACAATTGAGAGGTATACTAACACACCTCAGTTTCAATTAGAAATGGATGAAAGTAATGAACAATTTACTCTCAGATAAAAATGCATTTCCACATTTTGAACATAAATTATTTAATATTTATCAGAATAAAAATTGTTTAGGCCAAATGTTGTCAAAAAAATTATATTTTATATGCCCAATGTACTCTCCCTATAAGCTTTATTGGTTCTTGATATACTTGTTCAAAATAGATCTTCTGCTATTTAAGTGAACAACAGGATAGACATATCAAAATTGTTATACTGTGCATACATTTCCTTTGTTTTTGAAGTAGTTATGAAGAAATGAAAGTAATGAAGAATACTAATTTTCAGTGTCTCTAATATTACCTGAACTGAGAGTTCATGTCCATAAAATCTTTTATCTGTACAGTTGTGAGTGATTGATTTTGACTATGAATTCTCTGTGTGTTAAGGACCTCTCCCTCAGAATCGTAAAAATTCTCTCCTCAGATTCTGGAGTGTAAAATCCTCAGACACAAGGCACTAGCAATAGTTTTGGAAACCTAAAATTCCAATTTATGCCAAAAAACTGTGGAAGAGAAATCACATCTGTCTCTGAATCTCTTGCTATGATCAAAATGCCTGAAAAGACCTCTTCTTTTATGAGTTTTTCTTTCACATATGTTATATTAACAAATTGATTGTGACGATTTTGTCAATGTAATAAAGTACTTGTTAAATTAAATTTCGTTTGAAGCCATACTCATTCTGCTGCATTTCCACCATATTTCCATGTGTAAGGTATTGCAGAGGAGCACATTAGTACATTTTATTTTCATTTAGATTGTGATAGAAAATAATGAGCTTTAAAGTACATTGACCTAAATGTGTGTTTTATATTAGTCTGAAAAGTCTTCATGCAGACACAGGATCTTTTGTTCACCAGTGGACTAAGGTCATACATTTACATTTACATTTACATATACTTCATTTTTATAAATATGTGATCATTATTTATTAGTATTTGTATAAACTCAGAGATAACTTGAGAGAGTAAGAATTTTATCAGTGTGTTACAACCATAGTCAGTCAAATCTTCAGTTTTCAGTTTCTGTTGACAAATTGTACAGCATAGAGGTTAGCATTCCTGTTTGCATTTGGGTGGTCCCCAGTTGAAGCATGGTGGAGAGATCGGGTAACTTTACTGAGGCTTCTTTTGCTGTTATCCTTGGTCTCTATAAATGAATTCCATATGGTATATTAAATTTTTTATGCTTAGATGGGGGTGATATGGTACGTTAATATATACTATGATTGCTTTATCCCACATCCTTATCAGTTCTGTTATTATCATGGACATTTTGCACTTGTCAAAATGTAACCTCAGCACTTAACACAGTGTTGTTAAATATATAAATATACAACCATATGTAATGTNGTTCCTCCGAAACGTCGGTTAACACCACTTATACACGGTGCCAAATCCCAAAAGACTGCTTTCTCCGTGTATATTAATGTTACAGCAACTTCTGTTAGGACTGAGGGAAGATGACTGACTATGAGATTCAGTAAAAGGACTTACCAAAAGTAAATGTCATATATTATCATGGAGCAAAGTTGTGTAGTGAATAATTGCACGTTCCAGATTAATGATGAACAAGAATCTACCGTAAACATACAAGCTCGAGATATGAAGCTAATGCATGATAATATAATAAGATACTGCCTGGTAAAGAAATTCTTCTTTAGAGGAGATAATTGCTTTTATAACAAATCTTACTGTTGTTACAGCATAATATGTTGAACTTTAGCACCATGGTGAGGTTAATAGTGTTAGTTATTTTATAAGCTTCTGAAGTTTGTCATAAATGTAAGCACCTAATTATGTGTATTTGTTTTCCCCATCCAGTACACCGATAATCTAACAGACTTATTCCGTGACTACACGAACCCAGATGGAACACCAGTAGAGTTTCGTATCCTAGAACCAAGTCTTTCTGTGTTGAATCTACCTGTGCCCATTGAGGCACAGTTTGTTCGTTTTCGAATCCAGGTTTGTTCTGAGTGATAAAAGTTTTGATCTTATTTGTAGGTGTGATTTTCTATATTTTTATGAAATAGATTACAGTGAAGGTGACTCGTGTTTTGTTTCATGTTTCTGTAGGATTATATCGGTGCACCATGTTTAAGATTGGAAGTAATGGGCTGCACACGACTTGAATGTACTGATATTAATGAATGCAAAGTTAACAATGGTGGCTGCGACCAGAAGTGTGTCAATGGGTAAGCATTAAAAAAAGTTACAGCTATCCCTTTAACAGGCCATGGAGGCCAGTAGGATTGGAGATGTCGAGACCCCCACATTTTCTAGGCAATAAGCTCACAGATGCTGTGGATTAGCAATTAAATTGACAATTAATATGTCTACTTTTGTAACCTGGCGGAAATTTAAAAATGTTAGTGAAGTTTATAAATCTATTAATGGACTATTTATTTTGTATGAAGTTCTGCCATTCCTGAGGTAAGGGATTATAATATGTTCCACAGACAACAACACCTGAAATTTAAATGTATCTAAAGCATAAAGATTTATCTAGACATTTGCATATAAAATATCCCTTGCAGACAACAGTGTTATGCATCTCAGAGATCCATTGTATTCTATTGGTATTTGGAAGATATTTTGCAATTCAGTTACAATATTGACACAATGGCAAGATTGAAGTAACTGATACAGCATTACAAGGCGGCAGTAGATCTTTCAAACAGGGATGAAAATGGCTCTTCAAATTTGCAGTGCAATTTTGATATTTTCAAGATAACCCATGAACACTTCCACAGAATTTATTGAAAGCTGATATAGGATACTTTCAAAATTTTGGATTTCATTATTCCAGTTTTGAAGTATGCTTAATAAACCTCAAAGAAGACTTGATAATTTTGTGTACTACATTATGGAGTAAACCCATTCCAATCTTGTATAATTCCAGTCCTGGTAATTACTCTTGTGGATGCAATGTGGGTTTTGAGCTGTTCCTGCAAAATGGTACTGCAGGCTTCTCAGTTGCACCATCAGAGAGTGGTGAGAGAGATGATGACATTTTTCAGAGAAATAAGACTTGTGTACCTGTTATGTGCCCTCCACTGCAGGGACCTGAAAATGGACTGGTTCTCTCAACCAAGGTACACTTCAGAATAATTGCATAAATATTTATTTTTACACAATAAATATGTTACTATCGGCTGTGGATGCAAAAGCACAGCTTCTATCCTAATGTTCTGTTTCTTTGGGGGTTTGGGCTCATTGTCTCAAGTTTCCCCACAAGTTATGATTTTCTTCATCCATTGTATTAAACATCACAGTTTGTGCATTAGGTCTAAAATTAATTAAGTGAACTAACTCCATGGAGCAGATTTATTTTTTCTGAAAAGCTAGTAGTTGCTCAGGGCAAAAATCTCCTGCCTATTATGAAAGCCAAAGGTATTGCTTTAAGATTAGTTTTAATATTATGCTTCCACCTATGACTAGGTCTCTGTAGTGATTTCTTTCTTTTAATTTTTCTGACAATGCTGAATCTGAATACAAGGAAAAATAAAAAAAATCCTAAAGGATCATACAAAATTTGATACATTGTATATTAAAAATATATTTTAGATATCCATATGTGTGCCTGTGCACATGTGTGTGCATGTGCTCATGTGCGTGCATGCGTAGGAGAAGAGGCCAGTTCACTCTGTGTAATGTAAGTACCTCTGATTAGGGTCACCTGAGATAATCTAAGATTCACTTACATTCACTTTCTCTTTCTCTTGTCTCCATGCCAATATTTTCAAGGTATTCAAACACTGTTAATATCTAGTAATTAAAAGAGGTTGAGCACAGTTATAGGAGCAATTTTATTATTTACCATTAAAATATTTTAATATGCCTTTTAATGTTCAAAAGAGTAATACATACACTGTTACAGGAAATGTACCATTTTGGTGATCTGGTGGGCTTCCAGTGTAATTTTGGTTATGTCATGTCTGGCTCAGCCACTCTGCTCTGCACTTCAGCTGGAGCCTGGAATGGCACAGTGCCTGAGTGTCATTGTAAGTTTATGTCTTTATAATTCACTGAGAGATGAAGCTATCTTACTTATAAGTAACATGTGAAGTGTAGAAGACATAAAACAAAGAAAAATTGACAAGAACAATTCAGATATAAATCTTCAGATTTTAGACCTTCAGTTTTCAGTATGAGAAATATGTCTGAATCAGATCTGATGAATATTCATTGTAAAAGAATTGTATAACCAATTGCCCTATACCCATAACAAATATAATAGACATAGAAGAGTAGCTTGTAAAACAGAATTACATTTCGTACTTGCAATAAGTATTTTTTATTACTTAATCTATTTAGTAAGTATTATTTGAATATGGACTTCTTGGTAGTAACATCAGTGATGTTTTATGCCTCCCATAGATGCTAAATGTGTATCCTTACCAAACGACAAATCAAATGGCTTAGAGGTGGTACGCCTTGATTCAACAAATGTTTTAGTACCATTCAGAGAGAATGTGAGTCTTACATGTAGCAGTACTGGACGTATTCTCAGGAAGACTGCTACTTCAAGTTTCCGCCAGTGTGTTTATGATCCGAAGCCTGTGAGTAAAAGCATAAGAATTTTTGAAGTGTAAATAATCGTTCTTAATAATACAGAGCACTCATAACTGATTAGAATAATGTATAATTTAATAAAAATTTCACAGTATGTCACATATTTGTTAGACATTCCGCAGATATATGATGAAGTTGCATGAAGATGTAAATTCATGCAGCTGTGTTGAGAGTCATGGTCTAAGCCATGCAGTGCAGTGTATTGATTGTGTTTGTTAGGAAGAGCATTAGGAAGGATTGTTTATTTTAAATTTATAAATCAGTTAAATCATATTTAGGAAGAGCAAATAAATGAGGTTGATAAAGTTTCATTTTGATGAAACTTTCTTGTAAACACTGTTTATGGAGAATTTTACAGCTATATTTCATGGTGCAGGGTCTGCCTGATTACTGGCTGTCAGGTTTGCCTCCAGCCTGCCCTCGAGTTAACTGTGGTGTGCCACAACCTACTCCTGGAGCTGAATATGGAAAATATCTGGACACCAAATATCAGTCATCCTTCTTTTTTGGTTGCCAAGATACCTTCAAATTGGCTGGCCAGACCAACCATCATGATAACGTTGTTAGGTGAGAGACCAAGTGTAATTATTTAATAAAAATAACTTGTGTATATTTTAAGGGGTTAAATATTTTCATATGGAAATGAAATGTAGATGAGTATCGGTGGTAGATCCATCACGTTTACTTCTTATTGACTTGATGGACTTTCAAAGAGGTTCATCAGATTTGCCCATGTTAAGCAGGTCTGATTACCATAGCACTCTATGAGAGAGACTCTACGAGAATAACTAAACTTGTCATGTAGGATTTATCTTAATTGTCATTGTTTCACTTTAAATACATTATTCATGTACCTGAAGATCTTCTTAAAGGTCATATTCTTCACTTGATGTGAAAGAACAGTCAGGATAAGCTTTGGCCTTTTTTTTTTTTTATTTGTTTTGTTCTGGTCCATCACACTAACAATTATAAATACAAACCACTCCGTCCAATGTGACACATAAGTTTTTACCACATGAAAGCTTATCTCCCTTACATGTTTCGGTCCGTACGGACCATCTTCAGAGGGAACATCATTACGAACTGGAAACTACCATCACAATAGGTGTTTTTGATTTAAAATATATACACCTATTGTGATGGTAGTTTCCAGTTCGTAATGATGTTCCCTCTGAAGATGGTCCGTACGGACCGAAACATGTAAGGGAGATAAGCTTTCATGTGGTAAAAACTTATATGTCACATTGGACCGAGTGGTTTGTATTTATACTTTGGCCTTGTGTTTGCCAGTGATTAAACAAAAGACTGTAATTCATATTTTATTGCTCATTCACTTAGAACAGGCATGTCAAACTCAACTTGTACAGAGGGCCACCTCAGCTCTATAAATAATAGTCCAGGGCCACACTTCAAAATGGAAATATACATTAGATTTTGATACAAGGAAATTTAATTCTATTTATTATTTAGGAATAGTTTCAATATAATTACCCAAAGTCACATATCTTACAGTTTTAAAAAGCAAGAGAATGCCATTTTTGACAAGTATCAAATATCTTTTCAAAATGTAAAAAGAGAGATTACACAAAAAGTTATGTTAGAAATAGCAAAACATTGAATTTCCTGCAGCCTGTTAATTTATGTCTGCGTGAGACTTCTTGTCTTCTGGTCTGTTGGAAAATTGTCTTTACAAAAAATATTTCTACTAAAATTTTAATATTGATTTTAATATCATTTAGCTCTAAAAGTTGAGGGGCCGCACTTTGTGGCTATGAGGGCCGCATGTTTGACATGGCTGGCTTAGGACTTTTGTTGCTACTAACACTGAATCATTTTTCATTGTAGAAAAAAGTGTAGCAGGTTTAGGTTCGTATATACCGTATTTACGAATATATAGGCCGCACATTTTTTGCCAAAAATTCAAGAGGAAAACTGGGGTGCGGCTTATATTCGAAATATTCGAAATCACACTTCATTTAAAAAAAATTATAGTCATAATTAGTAATACAGGGTGTAATACTCCTGAAATAATATTCCAAGAAAATTATTTTTCCTATAATTTCTGTCTGAAAATTGTGCTGCAGCCTATACACGCACGTGGCCTATACATGCGTAAATACGGTATTGTTCAAGTTCACTTAATAATCAGTATATAATTATGCGTGATGAACTCATGTCACACCATATATCACCTTTTACAGACATCTTGAATTAACTTGCACATATGGCGAATATTTTATGCAAAGTAGTAACAGCAAATGCACCATAGCACAGAGTGGTGCACTACAAAATTTTTTGGTGTGTTAATTTAAAAAAAATGTGGTTGCAATATAACACTGCAACTGAAGTGGACCGTGTTAAGTAACATGATGTAATATAACTGCAGTGACAGCTTCATAAGTCTGGTGACTAACAGAGTGTAATCAGATCAGATGTTGTAAGGCAATCATAAAATTCCAACAAACCAGGTCAGTCTTTTATAATACCCAGAAAGTTCACCAGTTCAGAGGTTCAGACTTTTTATTCGTACTTATTAATTCTTGGAGGATTAATAATTCTCAGGCCTCTGCACCATGTAAAATTTACCTTTGTAATGCATAATGCAGAATCAAGCAACGGTGGAGGTAATCTGCTGGCTGATATCTATCTATGTGTTGATCGACATGCTAACCTGTAGTAATCAAGGGGACCATCTCCTTTCCTGTGCTCCAAACAGTAGCGGAAGTCATTAAACAGTGGACTAGGAGTTTAAATTTTCTTCTCTTTTTACTGCTGTCCTGTGTGTCTGGGGGGGATTAGCAACAAGATGTTTAGGCCAATGGTTAGTGGCATCACACACTGCATATCAGGATTAGTTTTCATCAGCTACTGTTTCCCCCTCCCCTTGCCCCCCACACACTCAAAGCACTAGCGCAAGTCAGAATTACTTGGTTTTTGGACTTCAGCCACCATCTGGTATTCTAAAAACTACAGACTACTGGATGATGGACAGAGCCAGAAAACTAGTAATTCTGTCTTGTACACCACTGTCAGACCCCTTTGGAATCTGCTAGGGAAACTGTTCTTTTCACTATAAAAGATTTAAGGTTTCTATTGCAGTGAAGATTCGTTCATCTGAAATCAAGCATTATCAATGAAATAGTTTAACTTCTAATGAATATATGGAATGGTGTAATAACTGTAAAAAAATTACAGTATTAAATTGTGGGATAAAATTCTTTGTGAAAAGTTGTCCAGATATAACTGTAACAATTTCCCTTCAGTATGCTAATGTTTTTGATATCCAAGTCTAAACACCTAAGTAGCACTACAGTATTTAGGACTTGAATCAAAATGTTCAATAATAATTGTTATAATTCTGTCCAAAACTGACTATATTGCACAAAATGTTTCCACTAATCTAAAAATCTTTGACTCTCTAAGGGTTGTAACATACAGGAATGATCAGTTAGTGTTTCCTATTACACTGCATTCCCATAATTTAAATAAATTGTTTTTATATTTGTTCAGGTGCCAAGCAAATGCTATATGGGATTTTGGTGACCTGCGATGCGAAGGGCCAGTTTGTGCTGATCCTGGACGACCAACAGATGGGTTCCAAATTGCACGTAGTTATGAACAAGGCTCAGAGGTAGAATTTGGCTGCAATCGTCCTGGCTACATACTCATTAATCCTCGTCCAATTACATGTATTCGAGAGCCTGAATGTAAGGTAGTCAAACCACTGGGACTTACTTCTGGTGCTATCCCTGATTCAGCCATAAATGCTACATCTGAGAGGTGAGACAAATGAAATATAAGGTTGGGTAAAGTAAAGTAAAATGATATACTTGAGAAATATCATTAAATCTTAAGAAACTGTAAAAAAAAAAAAACCCTGCCATTTTATTCACTACCTGGAGGAACAAATAGATACATCAAATTTTAACTGTGCAGTGCATCAAACTGCTTACAAATTTTTACTGACAGCCATAGGATAGCTGCTCTGTAACCAGTTCAAAAAGGAGGGATTTTAATGCTTGAACAGAACGCATAAATTACTGCTTTAGCTATATTCACTTGGATTGTCATAAAGGGCTGTTTGGTGTAGAAATTATTATAAGAGGTCAGTAAAGTAAAGTTAGTAAATTTGTCCTTGTGCTTAACTGAATACACCATGAAAACATATGGGTAAATGGACATAGAGATCCATATTCTCTTAGCCTCGGAACTAGTTGGAGGTGAGTGGTCAGTTTCATGTCCCAGCTATGCCTCTGGGGAAAGAGACTCTTGGTACCCACTGAATAGGAGGATGGGTGAGTCTCAGATCTGGTCTGGATGATGTGGAGAAGAGAAAATTCTTGAACCTACCAGGGCTCAAACTCTGACCCCTCTTGTCATCCAGCCTCTAGTCAGTCACTATACCAGCTGCGTGATCCCAGCTTAAATACTTACATGTTTTTAGCCTCTCTTCTTTGCTCTAGCCAAACTTAAAATGATTGTTTAGAGTTTAGAGTAAACTGTTCTGGATGAATGGACTTGGAGGCATAAAAACAAATTAACTTCTGTACTGTCAACATAAACAGCATTAAATCTCAGTCTTGAAAGTCTTCACAGATTACAAGCAATCCAAGACTCCTCTTCTTGTGGCTGAAAGCAGCAAAGCTGAATTTGGGCAGGTCTTCTCAGGGGATTGTTTACTCCCTTTTCGTGTACTTCTACAATTTATATCCATTTAAATCAGTGCTGTCCAACGTTCTTATGTACTTGGGCACAATTCACTGATGCCTACGGAGGTGCAGGCGCCACCACCATCACTACTACTACTACTACTACTACTACTACTACTACTACTACTAACTACTACTACTACTACTACTACTACTACTACTAATAATAATACAATTTTTAAAAAATATTTAACAGTACTCAGACATTAAAAAATGTCTCTTGTCTTACAATTTAAATTAATATTAAAAATCGGCTCAATTATATGTGGTTACGGAGGGCGCCAGAAAAATATACCACGGGCGCCGCATTGGACAGGGCTGATTTAAATCAATAACCTTATGTGAAAAATGAGTGTTATGATACCACAACTATTCGCGTCCATCATAGTTAATTTCAGGTTAGTATCTGCATTACAGAAATCTACTTTTTCAACCTTATCTTGTCCACACTCAACATTGTTTCAGAAGTGAAAAAGACTGAAAGCAAATGACACAGAAAACAATATATTTTCTTTATATTATGATATAATTATGCACAATGTAGCTAAAAACTTTATTTCAATACAAATAGGAGACTTACGTTAACATAATTTTTCAGCATAGTCCCCTTGCTTTTCAACACACTTAGTCTATCTTCCTTATGCTCTCAGAAACTAGGGTTCTCAGCTTAGCAGCAAGCCACACATGCACCGCTTCCTTCACTTCTTGGTCCGAGGTGAATCGGCATTAATGTCTCTCTGAGTGCACCAAACAAGTGATAGTCAGAAGGGGTGAGGTCAGGACTATACAGAGGATGGGCCATTACATCAAACTTGAGTTTCCAGAGGGTTTCAGCAATCTGGGCAGGAGTATGTGGACAGGCATTGTCGTGCAACAACACGACACCCTTCGACAGTAGTCCTTGGCATTTGCTTTGAATTGCAGGATTTAGCCAGTCAGTAAGAGTCTCACTGTAATGAACACTGTTTACTCTGTGCTCCTCTCTTAATAATGTTCCAGTACTGAGCCTTGTGAATCTCAAAAACTGTAAGCATCAGTTTTCCTGTGGATGGTTGGCTTTTGAATTTTTTCTTGCTGGGTGAATGTGGATGTTTCATTCCGTACCCTGCTGATTACTCTCCGGCTCACTATGATGGATCCATGTTTCATCACCAGTGATGATTCTGTATAAGAAGGCGTCATATTTGTTACCAAAGCAATTCAAATGTTGTTGGCAGATGTCTGAGCATGTTTGTTTATGCAATAATGTGACTTATTTTGGGACTCGTTTACACAGATTTTATGAAACCCAAGTCTCTTGTGGATGATTTCATAGGCAGAACCATGACTAATTTGCAGATGATTGCAATTTCATCAATAGTCACTCGTCTGCCTAACAAAATCATGCTACATCCATACTCAGTGTTCTTCTCATTTGTGGCCATGGATCGGCATCTGGCTGCTTCCTTGGGCATAACACTCATGTGACTCTTCAATATTTCAGTCCATTCATAGACACTCCTTTGGGAGCAAAACACTGTTCCTGTATTGTGCTGAAATTCTTTGATGGATTGCGGCCTCTGATACACTTTCTGACCACAAAAACCAGATCAATGGATGTTGCTCTTCTTTGATGCAAACAGAAATGGCAAGGCAGCGATGTTGGAACAGACCTAGCAACATCAAACCTGTGCAGAAATGATAAGATGGAAACCTTGCATAACGATGCATAGCGAAAGGACAGTAGTGCCAACAGCAACATAAATACCACTACATTTAGGATAATTTATACTAACATGGTTCATCTTGGACATAGAGCCTTTATATATTTTATACTGTCATCTGTTTGAAAGTGGCAAGTGAAGTGAAATATTTGACAGAAGTCATATACCTGAAGATGGCTGTATATGGCAAAACCCATCGTAGACACGTAAGAAACATGAAGTGGGTGGTAAAAATATTTTTTAATTTAATATGAGGGCAAATTGGAAAGTCTTTGCCCCTATTTTTTTCAGCCATAATAATACACATACAGGGAAATCAAAATACATGGAGTGTTCTAAGTACCTTTGACTATTTTTCCACATAGTCACCACCCCGGTTCAGGCATTTGTCCCATCAGGAGATGTTCCAAGTAAATTTATGGATGTTACGATGTGGGAACATTGTACTTTTGACAGTAAGATCTTTTGATGTGGCAAAGTTTACTACTCTAACTCCATTCTCATTGCTAATTTCATGCAAACTCTCATTTCCAATCTTTGGTTTGCAAATGTCTTCCCTCACTACTTTGGCATTGAAATCTCGTAACAAAATTTTCATAGGGTACTTCTGGAATTTATCAAATACATTGTTCTAATTCTTCATAGAACCTGTCCCTTCTGTCATCAATTTTATCTTCTGTTGGTCTCATGAACATTCATAACGATGATATCACACCAGCGACCTTATTGTATTATATATGATATCTATCACTAAGGACCTCTACCCTCTTAACTGCTGATACAATTCTGTTATGTATGACAAAACCTGTACCTAATTCATGATTTTCATTCCCCTTTCCATAGAAAAACATGTATTTGCCTGCTGGTTCAATGCCATCTCCGTCCCATCTGACCTCCTGTACTCACACTAAATCTAACTTATATTTTGAGACTTCTTCCATCACTGCCCTGAGCTAACCTGCTCTATACATACTTCTAACATTCCAAGTACCGTATCTCATGTCCATTTTCTTTAGCCTAGGTCATTCTTCCAGAGGATCTGTCCAGATCCGAGGCTTTGTGTACATTTTCGTAACAGGCTTTTTTTTTATGGTGGGGAGTTGATAGCCCCACGCCCAACCCCCAAGCTGGAGGAGATATTTTTATCTTTGTTAGTGTTGGGTAAGTTATGTTTTTAGAAAAAGGGGACATATTTTTAATTAAAATTTCATCATTTATTACAGGCTGTGAGTGGCTAAAGGAAGGATTTAAATCTGGCAAAAGAAAAGTTCAATTACAAATGAATGTTAGGAAAGTTATAAGTATAGTCTTTTAATGTAATTTTTAATTTCAGTATTTCAAACTTCAAAACTCCCTAGTTCTTTGTTCTCAAAATTGAATGGTAAATTGTTGTACTGTCTTAATGTTTTGATATAATCTATGGCCTTGACTGTGAGATATGTTCAACCAGCATACCACATTTTTCTACATTAAGTATAACACAGATTTTTCCCTTCTAGGCCAAACTATGAGGCTCGTAATGTGCGTCTGAATTCAGTCACAGGATGGTGTGGCAAACAAGAAGCATTCACATATGTGAGTGTTGATCTGGGCCAAGTGTTCAGAGTGAAGGCAATTCTAGTAAAAGGAGTCGTAACAAATGATATTGTGGGCCGCCCCACTGAGATCCGTTTCTTCTACAAACAGGCAGAGAGCGAAAACTATGTTGTATACTTTCCCAATTTCAATCTAACAATGCGGGATCCAGGAAACTATGGTGAACTAGCCATGATCACCTTGCCAAAATATGTACAAGCAAGATTTGTTATTCTAGGTAAGTGCAAATCAATAAAATTGTCATTCAAGATTTATATACATCTTGTAAATAAGACATATCAAATTAAAATTTGGGATAGGAAAGCATTTTTTTAGATAATTGTTTTTCTTTTACTCTCAGTATTAACGTGTATATCTTTAGATGTTTTTCTGATGCAACCCCACACCAAATGTGGAACAGTGGTTAAATCTGATCCCTTGTTTATTTGTTTGTTCACTTGTTGCATGAAAGCTCTATAACTTAACAATGAATGAGTGACTTTGATACAACTACAAGGGTAAGTGGTGTTCACTGGCTGTTGAGCAATTTTCATAATTATTTAAGTGTAATTAACTGTGTGAATAACTAACAATCAAAGAAAGAAAAACTAGCATCTGAAAATATTTGTCTTTAGATAGGTAAGTGAAAAATGTTTGGTTCAGGTATTGTAAGCTACATGGACAATGCTTGTCTGAAGTTTGAGCTAATGGGATGTGAGGAACCTGGTGTGGAACCCCTGCTGGGCTATGATTATGGATATTCACCCTGTGTTGGTAAGTGAAAATGTAGTGTTTCCTGCTTTAAAATGAGTTATAATTTTAAATTATTTTTTAAATATAAGTAAAACACACTAAAAGAAACTATGAAAATGTAGAAGATATTCTTTACTACTATGTTAAGGCTAGTGTATGTTAGCCTCAGAGCTCTGTGACTAGTTTTCATGTGAAGTAAAGAAAGCAACAGATGAAAATAAGTGGCATAAAGAGCTATGAATGCTAATTTTTTAAAATTAGTGCAATTCAGACTACTACAAACTACTATATGTTATGTTCCTATGGCTGAAAAAATTACATAGGAGAGTTGTTCCGTGTTGTGTATCAAAGTAAAGTATGAGTAAAATCCATCATGTTCTCTCACTAAGTTTAGCCTCTGAAATTTCAGTGTTTATCCAGTGAAAATTTTGGGCCTAAGAATTCTCAGATATTATCATTAACTTTGGTAATGGCAGCCATAAGAAATTAATTACATTTTGTTTCTTCAGTAAAGTCATCATTGCCATCAAAATACCACTGCTATGACAAGCAAAGCTTTAAATTGCTGCATCTGATTTTTCTAGATAACGAACCACCAGTGTTCCAGAACTGCCCCCAGCAACCCATTATTGTTCAGAAAGGTCCACATGGTTTAGAACCAGTGAACTTCACAGAACCAATTGCAGTTGACAACAGTGGTAGCATAGCCCGTCTTGAGGTAAAACCTCAGAGCTTCCGTACCCCAATCCAAGTGTTCCACAATATGGTGGTCAAGTATGTGGCATTTGACTATGATGGAAATGTAGCCATCTGTGAAATAAATATTACAGTACCTGGTAAGTTCAAGAAACTACCTAGTGTTACATTTACAAATCAAAAAGAGAAGCTCAGGTAATGAGTAGAGTATGTCACTTAGGTGTTACTGAAGTTCATACTGACTTTTAAATGTTGTTTGCCCTCAGCATTAGGAGCTGTTCGTAACTTTAACAAAGAAAGAAAGGTAATGTCTGTCAGCCCAATAAAATCATAATTGTGCTGGGTGAGATTATAAGTATGTGCACCCTGTTTGTAGTTAGTACTAATCCTGCCAGTGGGTGGATCCACCAAGGGTTGCAATTATTTAAGTGAAAAATGCTTATTTAGAAAAGCTCCCCAAAACCTCTATTTTTAAATTTTGCTGTTAATATTGTGACTGGATTCGGAGTGTGAAAATTGGATCCCCTAGTATTACACATAATTATAAAATCTTTCATAAATATACACTAATAGAGCATCTGTTTTTCAGATGATACCCCACCTTTGCTGAGCTGCCCTCAGAGCTATGTTATTGAGCTGGTAGACCGACAGGAGAGTTATGCTGTCAACTTCAATGATACACGAAGACGCGTTAATGCTTCGGATGCATCTGGTGATGTGAGAATTCATTTCATTCCTGAGCGAGCAACCATACCCATAGGAGGTTTTGAGAATGTGACAGTTGTGGCTACAGATAGATCTGGTAACCAAGCAACATGCCACTTCCAGGTAATATTTTTAGTGAACTGTCTTCAGGTCTACAATATATAGTGTCAAGTTTAATTATGTAACATAATTTTTAATGTATGAAGTTTTGAGTTGGCTGTGTGTTTCAACTTTAAATACCATAAATTTAATAAAATTTCAATTTTCAGTATTAAAAATAATTTATTAGTAGCAATAATTCTGTTAATTCATGTATGAAACATGTTACATCTAATTTTAGAAAATATTTACCATTCTGCATGAACTATTGAACTGTGTGAACTGTGATAATGAATAAATGTGACTGCTGCAGTCACCATTTTGTTACTAATTGCTTCCTAATTTGCTTCACTTGCTAAGTTTTTTATGTATAACATGTTATTCTTCTTGCTGACAGTCCTCCCTAACATATTAACCCAATAAATGCAGGTGAACTGAAGTATTTTATGCTTAATATTGGAAATAAGCAGAAAATAATAATAAGGCATAAGGTCTTTACCGTAATTTTTCTTCTGTTAGTAATATGGTGCAACATTATTATTTATTTTGGATCAGGTAATGTTCAGTGTCATATTTCAGCATACAGAAATTATGTAAAGAAGAATTCCTGATATGTGCTAAAGCAGTCTGTTAGAAGATTGGCATATGTATTAAAAAAAGCTATTACCTCTCATTAAATGAGTCATAAATAATTACAAATAATTACTTTAGATGGTCATATCTTCCTGTTTACCATGAAAAATCTTGTAGTCCAGTGGAATATGTTGAGATTTGTGACAAAGTAATAAAATCTATGGAATATTCATATGTCTGTGTAGCACACAGCAAGATTATGGTCATTTTTTGTTAACAATGTGTTATGTAAGTAGCAAAGTGTTTCACTTAGTGCTGTTTATAAGAGTGCCATGATTTTTATAGGTAGCAGTGCAGGCAACACCTTGTGTAGACTGGGAATTACATCCACCTGCAAATGGTGCACTCAACTGTTTGCCAGGAGAAAAAGGACTGCAGTGTATTGCTACTTGTAGCCCAGGTTTCAGGTAAAATTCTAAAATTTGAAGCTTATAAAGATTAATGATATTTCTTTAGTCTTGTGTTTAAGATTTGTAACTTACTTATACCATAATGATTTGGTGTGAGTGTGTCTATCTGTGAACCTCCACTTCCAAATTTGAACCAGTTGACCAGTTTTCACAAAACTTGATATGAAAGTTACAGGCTATTCCACCACCATAACTTTTAATTTTTTACAGTAAATAATAACAACACAGCAGATGCATGAACTTGTGAAGTGGAAGCAATGTGAGCCATTTAATGTGGGTTCCTGATAGAATGTATAATAATAGATGTTCAAAAAGTATGAAACATTTAAGTTAATTTTTTCTTTGTATGTAATGTAAAACAATGTGACAGCTGTGCAGAAATTTCCTTTAGCATTCAAGTTGATAGCTCATGAACCATTAGAGGTAAAAGCATGAAATTTTTTATGGTAATAGACAACAAAAATACCTTCATACCCTGTATTTAATTGTTTCATAAGTTAGCAGTTACATATAGAGCAACATGCAAAACTTTGATGTTGTATCAAAGAATTTAATATATTTTTTGATTTGGTTATTTAACAACGATGTCAGCATCAAGAATATATAGCATCAGATGATTAAAAAATATGAAGCAGTTGGAGGAATGAGATAATGGAGACAAATTCTGTATTTAATTAATATTTCTTCCACAGATAAAATGAAATGCCTAACATAAAAGTAAGTTATCTGTAGGATTAGAAATTATCCAGTAAGAATGAAGTCTCTAATAATTCTGCACGAAACTCCATCTTAGCTCCAATGCTGAACTTGGAGCAGTAGAATAATATAGTAAAGAAGTTTTTTATTTTCACCATTCATTTTCCGTGGTCTGCAATAAAGTTCACAAGCTCGTCCTGGTGAAAGTGGTACATACCTCATTTCTGAATATCACTGTTGTCACCTTCAGAGTACTCCCCTTGGAAAGCCATGCCATGCCTAGCCCACCCTACAAAACAATTTTGGAAATGGTTTTGTTTAATGGCCTTCAGAGCTGCCATTGTGTTACTCCTGATGTCAACATTGTCATCAAAATGCCTTCCTTTCAGCACTTTCTTTATCTTTGGGAACAGTAAAAAGTCACTTAGGGCTAGATCCAGTGAATAGAGAGGGTGTTGCAGCACATTTATTTGTTTACTAGCTAAAAAATCCCTCACAGACAGTGCAATGTGAGCAGGTGCATTGTCATGATGCAAAATCCATGAGCTGTTGGCAAAACATCTGGGTCGTTTCCATCTTAACTTTTTCACACAGCTTTTTGAGTACTTCCAAATAGTAAACTTAGTATGCCAGCGTCATCAAATTATACTTAGGTTTATGTTCACTGCTGCCACAGCAAGCACACTGTGGCATGTGTGCAAAAATTTAATGTCAGACCTCTTATGCTACTGTTCATTTGCTTCATATTGGCTTTATATTCATCATCGTTGTCATCGTCGTCCTCCACCCCATCATCATCATCGCTGCCACCGCCACCGCTACCGCCACCACCACCACCACCACTGCCACCATTATTTGTGCTCGTTCCTTCTATAATTAATCCACATAATTGAAAAATGCTTTTAAAGAATTCTCTCCTGTAAAATTATTAATGAGATACATGTATTATTATGATGCAAACTAATTAATGACTGTACAGATTTACTGATGGTGAACCAGTGAAAACATTCAGCTGTGAAGAGAAGAGTCCTTGGACACCAACAGCTGTTGTTCCTGACTGTGTGTCTGAAGGTAGGGTGTTAAATATTAGATATGAGTGAGTTTCAGATTGTTTATTATGTCAAAAAATAAAATCTTGATATTGATTTGAACATTCATTATTCAATCTTGAATGTGGGAATTTTCTAATGACTGCTACCGATCTGCATATCAGGATTTTCTCTTACAAGGGGTAGGCATCATATTTGTCTCAATGAAAGATGAGTTCTTTTTCCTTCTTTTTCAAAATTACACACCACTTGTCATGAAATTGAGAGCTAAATGTGTGAGCATCAAATACACAATTTCTATCAGTTCTAAGCTTTTAGCATGTTCATGGCATAATTTGTGCCATCACACTATGAGAGCTGCAAGAATGAAAGTGAGAGTGATAAATTATGTTCCAAGGTCAGAAGCAAAGGGCTCTCACAAGGTTGCCTGAAGTAGAAGGTCTGGAAATATACAAGGTAATTCACCAATTTATAATGCAAGATTCAGTGCAGTTACAGGCGTACCTCCAAAAAATGGCAAATCATGACAAGGAAAGAGGTAGAGGCATGAAAGGGAACACTGTGAAAAGATAAGTTACGTACTGTGTTATGATTGTAATATAAGGTTATGGTAATTAAACATGTAGAACAAACAACTGTGAAGCAGCAGGATGATACAGAGTTCCCTGAGGCACACATCTGAAGGTGGAAGCAATGGAAACAGGAAATTATGCCAAGAATTATCTGTTGGCATGCACATGAGGCAGTGAAAACATTCGGGGGACTGTAATGTTGAAAGAGTTGGCAGACAGCGCCTACTAACATATCTGACACTGATCAAATATCTAAGCCTGAAGTGTAGCTGCCTAAGGCAATAATCAGGTATCAAACTAAGAAATAGATGACTAAATGGGCGGATGAGGGGCTGGTTACAAGTTTGTTTTGAACAGGACACCAAGAATTTTGTTGAAAAACAAAGAATGTGTGTACTAGAGACATTTAAAAGTCACTTGACACTAGATTTCAGATCTGTGATTCATGCAGTGAATACAGACCTTATGGTCATACCTGGTGGTGTGAGCACAGCTAAACACTTCAGTGGATAAGTTTTGTGAGGGTCAGGTGAGACGATCATATTCTGAATAGATCTTGGAAGGGGACCATGTTCTGAGGCCACTGGGGCAATAAAGAAGCTCAGTGTAGAACTGCTGTGGTAGTGGATCAATTTGTCATGGCAACTGATCTCTCCAGAAGTGATAAGTAAAAGTAAAGCTATCCATGTAACAGGCCGTGAAGGCCCATAGGATTGTGAGATATTAAGGGTCCCACATTATCTTGAAAATCGGCTCAAAGATGGCGGTAAGGTTGTCAGCCTTACGCGCCGTCCGCGCTTCACTCCCCAGGAAAATCATTTAATTAATTCCTGGTACTCATTTCTATTAGAGGCTGAGTAAACCCCAGGGCATAGTGTGGCAGGAAGGATTAGGTCAATTGAAAAAAAATCCAAAGACCTCATCAGGACATAACAAGCCAGGACCAGTTGATCTAATGACATCACACACAACAAACAAAGCGATGCTATGCACAATATAACTTATTCACATATAAATTTGTATAACAGCAACATAAAGGTACTTGAACATATAAATATACAAAAAAGGGACTCACATAAATGCCTTATCCACTTTAGAATTCTAAAATGTCACAATGGAGTGGTCCCCACCAAACATATATAACATTAATTTATAGTTGCATAAAGTTTTAATTATTTTGTTTTATTTTTGAATTAATCTTAAAGTCAATACTAAGTTATTGTAGTTAATCCAGACATTCCCATATGAAAAAATTTCAGTGATACTGTGCAAACAGACATGAGGAATCGATTATAACAATGGACAATATTGTGATATATGGATTCATATACAAGGTACAAAATCAATAATTACCATCTGTAAAATGTATTGCCTGGTGATGGCTTCATGAAAAGCCAAAATATCTAGCAAAATTTTAATTTAACCAAAATAAAAGCACAGTTAACAGGATAAGATTGTGAGTGAATTATTTGGTTGATTTGTTGTGTCAATAGTAAAAACCAATATATATATATATGTAGTAACTCCACTCCACTAACACCAAGGCTGGCAGCCATCTCACACCAACCTTCTACCTTTCTCACTGCCACCTCAGGGCTCAAAGAGTCTGTCTAAAGGCAGCTGGCCCTTGTTATATAACCTTGGCATGGACTGACTAGAGAACATTGCTTCCAACATATCTTCTATTTCTGTGCGCTGCAGCCATTACCTAGCAACGGCCATTAATTATATTATTATTATTTAACTGCAGATTGGTTTCAATTGGGTGGTAGTGGTACTACAATAAGACAACAGACAAAGACCACACCTTACTACAATAAGACAACAGACAAAGAACACACATTACTACAATAAGACAACAGACAAATAATACACATTACTACAATAAGACCACAGACAAATAACACACATGAACACGTTCAAACAAAACACAGCACAGAAACGAAAAGTGGAACATACTGTACAATAAACTAACAGTTATGAATGTGTAATGTCATGTTCTCATTTTCCCCTCATTTTGCTTTACTACACTTAGGTAATCCTCCCACCCTTAACACTTTTCACCTCACCTCACCTCACCTCACCTCACCTCGCCTCGCCTCACCTCACCTCACCTCACCTCGCCTCGCCTCACCTCACCTCACCTCACCTCGCCTCGCCTCACCTCACCTCACCTCACCTCGCCTCGCCTCACCTCACCTCACCTCACCTCGCCTCGCCTCACCTCACCTCACCTCACCTCGCCTCGCCTCACCTCACCTCACCTCACCTCGCCTCGCCTCACCTCACCTCACCTCACCTCGCCTCGCCTCACCTCACCTCACCTCACCTCGCCTCGCCTCACCTCACCTCACCTCACCTCACCTCACCTCACCTCATCATACTGCACTGCATTTTACAGAGCCATTCCTTAGCAACAGCTATTGTATAGTTGCTTATTTGCTGTCATTCCCTAGCAGTTGGTCTACATGCTACAATATGTACAATTTTATATCTAATATCACACCTGCTTACGATTACTGATATTTCTGCTTCCATTAGCCCATACTTGTGGTAATTTTTCCAGATACGCAGCAAGCTGACTATCATGTGGTGGCATCTATAATGTATCGAGCTAATGGAGCTGTGGCAATGCCTTGTCTGGCACAATATTCAGATCTTCTAGCTCAGTATTATACAAGCCTCAATCAAGTCTTGACTCAACGGTGTTCAGCTGTCAATGTTAACATGAGTGTGTCTTTTGTTGATTCCAAACCAAGGCTACTTGAGGAAAATGTTCTTCAGGTAAAGTATCACTAACTGTTCCAGACTTAAACCATTACTACAGCAAACAATCAAACATAACCTTATATGCAAAAAATAATAATATTTATATTCTTTATAATACAATGAACATTCCAATATACTTTTGAGTGAGACTAAAGCTCTAAAATGCTTTTCAAAGCTGTTAAAAGAATTTATGTAAGCTATATTAAGTAATTAAAAAGACTTGTAAACAGAAAACAATTTTTAATAATAATATTCACAAATTGACTGCTGTTAACATAAATTTCTTGGTTGTACATTTTTTTGTGTGATTTTTTTTAGAAAACTAACTTGTAGAATAAATTGTTTTTAGTTTTGAAAATAACAATATTAAATTTTAATCCTGTCCTTAATCGAAAATTGGTTGTATCAAATCAGATCATTATGCAGATATGTGATCTATAGATATTGTGAACTTCATTAGTATTACACGTACTATGTTTTTGGACATTATCCATGGATGATATCCAAAAAACATAGTATTTGTAGCAATTTACCATCATCACAAACTTTTAGATCTTATTTGCATTAGTATTAATAGTTTTCTGGACCTTAATAATTGTGAAGTATTCTAAAATGACTCAAATTTTTGCAGCAGATCCAGCTCCAAAAATGCTATGACCAATTGTAGAACATCAGACAATAAACAGAGTCCTTGAAGCTAGTCATTCCGAGTGTCACACATCATTGTCGGAACCCTTTGGAATAAGAATAAGGATTATTTTGCAGTGTATTTTGGAAGAACTGTGTTCTGCACTTAATTACGAATAAAAGTTGTTGATATTGTTTTTATAATCAGTAATGCAGGATGGAATTTGAACAAATCATAGCAGAAAGTATGATATACAGCATTATCAACACAGACTGTAAGGAAGTTACAAATGGAGTGAATTTCATATATTGAAGTTGGATTTGTAACTTTGTGTAAATAATAGAAGTATTTGTAGATGACACTTGTAAGAAGAATACTACGTAGTGTTTAAGAAAAGTGAATTCCATGATGAAAGACAGATGAATGTGCCGTCCATTTCATATCCAATTAAAACATCTTATTGGAAATTAACTGCAATGTCTCTGAAATCTATGTTTGCAGATGGACTTTGTCCTGGTCATTGTACCAGCTGTGAGGCAACCGCAGCTGTATGATCTTTGTGGCTCGACACTGAATTTAATATTTGACCTGTCAGTGCCATATGCTAGTGCTGTGATTGAACCCCTGCTCAATGTATCAGCTATTGGTAACCTATGTCCACCTATTAGAGCACTGAAATCAAACATTTCAAGAGGTTTTGACTGTAATGTGGGAGAGGTTCTCAATATGGACACAAATGATGTACCACGTTGCTGTAAGTAGAACAGATAATTTTTTCCAGTTTATTTTAGATAGTGCTGAAAGCATCATGCTTTACCTGAATGTAGCTGGAAAAGTGAGGTTTGCAAAAGATGCTAGTTAACTTGTAAGTTGTTGTTGTTATTGGAGAGGGTGGGTTTCCCCATGCACTTAGACCAACTGTTGGTCCATTGTGCATCCCCCTGTGATATTCTACCAGTCTCTATATCCTACCAGTACTGGTGCATGCCATCAGTCCCGACTTAGCCAGCGAGTTCGGCCTCTACTGGCTCAGCGGTATCTCGATGCTTCCCCCATCTACCAGAGGCGTTAGAGACCACTGTTGGGCAGGAAATGTCCTGAATTTGGCTCAGAGGTCCCCTTGGGACATGAGGTTCTTTTACGTGCCGTAAAGCTACGACACAGGACCCACGGCTTAAAGTCCCTCCCGGAGGACTTGTTCCCTGAATTTTTCTGCCCTTAAAAATTCCACGACCTCCGCCGGGTTTGAACCCGCGTACCTTGAGTCACGAGGTGGGAACGTTACCCCTAGACTACTGAGGCCGCTAATTAACTTGTAAGTTGAAACACAGTTTATGATGGTGAATATGGTTGTAATTTTTATGTGCATATTGCAATATTTTTTATTTTCTGACCCATGGAATTGATTGCATTTAATCTGTTCCTCCATTCTTCCAGCATTTCTTTGTTTCTTCTATAGTAAGTGATGCACATGATGTATAAAATATAAATGCACACTGATTATATATCACCTGCATTTGATATAATTTTTACACATTTCATTGAATTAAATATGTATGTCCAGAATTTTGGCTGCAAAAACCTGAAGGAAAGGGGCCACATGAAAGAACCTGACATATATGTATTAAAATTGATCTTAAAAAACATGATAGGAGAATATCAATAAATTTCACTTGTCTCAGGGAAGGGCTGTTGTTAACATGATAAGGAACCTGATCCTATAGAAGACAGGGAATGTTTTGACTATTGGAGGGACTAATTAGCTTCTGAAAATATCTGCTTCATCAATTCATTAGTTGGTCCACATAATACACAATAAGCCCTTGCTAATCCAGATTAATTGGGGGGGGGGAGGTCATCCAGATTAAGTGATAATCTGGACCACTGAAGCAAAAGATAGCCCTAAAAGACAAAAACTTAGAAAATAAATAAATGGAAAAATTTGTAATATATATAGTAAAAGAAGGTAAAGTTTTCCGTGTGCTTAATTAATTAAGCACTACACCATGAAGATGTATGGAGGAGTGGATGTATTCTTGACCTTGGCACTAGTAGGAAATGAGCGGTTGGCTTTATGCCCCAGATGCTATATCCCCAGAGAAAGAGCCCCTGGTACCTATTGTATAGAAGGCTGCATGGGCCCCAGATCTGGTCTGGACGAGATGAAGAAATGAAAATTCTTGACCCTACCACTACTCTAACTCCAACCCCTCTGTCATACAGCCCGTAGCCAGTCACTTTATTGACTGAGGTAACCCAGCTCTCAGTAATATATATAGTGCTCATGAAAATCAATACAAATGTTACTGCAGCAATTTCTTCCTGTGACAGAAGCTGAAATCCAAGGGCTCTTTCATCTATCTGAAGCCAATCTTTGATATTTTCTTGTGTGATTTCAGTTCCTCCAGTTGCTCTCAGAACAGTCCAAGGGTTTTCTTGTTCTAACCTCTGTTGCTCCTAAATCCTGTGTGACTTAAAATATGTACTCAACTGTGAACAGAATTTTTCGTCTTTCATATTTGGATCTGGATTGTCTGACATCCAGATTAACTGTAACTGAATTAGTGAGGACTTACTGTATAACTAATTGAATTTTTTAAACAACTCGTTATGTTTATTCCATCTCTGGACATTATCCTTGATGCCAAAGCTTCACATATTCTGCAGAGTAACAATAATAGCTGCAGAAATGAGATATTACTAGACTCAAAATTACTAGACTCATTGCCAGAAGTGGTTATGCTATTGAATAAGAAATGATTTTAAGATGCAACTACAGTGTTTAGCAAAATTAGAGGAAGACTAAGTCATCCAAGTGTGGCATCAGCTCTTAGACAATTAATTTTTGTGTCAAAAGTGCACATATTAGTACATTGTAAGAAACATTTGTCATGGCAAAGTACACATATTCATGCATTCAGTCATTTAAATGCTGCTAGTAGGAGCATGTACACGTGCACAATCCTAAATAATTATTTTTAAATATAGCAAAATTCAGTGTACATAACTTTTGTTGTTATTTGCTTGACATACATATATGCTGTACCCCCTCCCCCATGGCATGTAACTGAATTTTGCCTTTGCATGGTACTCCTCAAAGCATCTGAGAATGCACAGTCCTACACCACATTTCTTGAACTTCTGCTGCCTTTCAATTTCATTATCTTCCAAACGAAGTTTCATTGCCATTGTATGATGAATGAAACTACAATATACAAATTTGCTATGAACACACAGAAAACTGAATGCACTCTGTATCTCACTTACTGTTAGTTCCTTGGAACTCTAGCCATGGTAGAGGGGTCATACCATCTCTCACAGAGTGGGGAGGGAAGGGGGAGGCAGTCTTATCAGCTTACGCTTACGTCAGCGTGGATACTAACACTCATATAAGAATCTATAATGGAAGTTTTGTATGTGTTTCAGTGCATTGTCCAGCTGGAACGTTTGCAGGGGAGAAACAACAGCAATGTACCCGCTGTCCTAGAGGCTTCTATCAAAATAGAGATCGCCAAGGTTCATGTATTCGCTGTCCAATGGGCACCTACACACGTGAGGAAGGTAGGAAGGGATATTGTATAATCTCAGCATAGGTATAAGATACTGCAGTGGTACTCCAATTAATTTTCAAACAAGTAACAAGTATTGTATAAGGACAAGAATCAAAGTAGCTAGTTGTGCCATGTGTGAAGTGAAACACATTCCGCACAGGGATCCCATTTTCACTTTTCATAGAGGAGCCTCATCATATTTATATGGATCTTTTGCATTTAATTGTCCTTATAGTGATTTAGTGAATGTATTTCTCAAGACAAAATTCCCATCTAATAACCACATATGGAGATACTGTCACAGCAGATAACAATACGTAGGGCAGTCAAAAAGTTCCTGGAATTCCCTTGCAGACAGAGAATGAGCAATAAGATAGCGCACACACTGTTGTGGTGGGAAGCTCAGCATGTCTGCTTGCAGGCACAACAGGTCTGAACAGGTTTCAGTGTGCAGTGTCGTTACTGTTCCATTTGAATTAGACATGAGTGTTCGTCAATTGGCGAAATGTCACAGTTTGAACAGCATGTGAACATCAAGTTCATGTGCAAATTGGGAAAATCTGCTTCAGAGACGTTATCGGCCTTGCGGCAAGTTTACAGTGATACTGCACTAAAGAAATCCGCAGTTTACGACTGGTCTTCCCGGTTTAAGAATGTGCAGGAGATGTTAGAGGATGACCAGCGCAGTGGGAGATCTTTGACATCCAGAACCAAAGAAATGATTGGAAAAGTGCGACAACTGATTCGATATGATCGAAGAATGACCATCACGGAATTGGAGCAAGAAGTTGGTACTGTTACTAGCCAATTCTACGCGCAAGTTTTGCAGAGGTTATGCAATGTAGTTTGGAGGAAGTGGCACGACAAGTGGCAGGGACAGTGGTTTCTGCATCATGATAATGCACTGAGCCACACATCGCTTGTTGTGCAGCAATAACTAGATGAGAAAAACTTTCCTGTCATCACTCAACCACCGTACGCTCCGGATATCGCTCTGAGTGACTCTTGGCTGTTCCCTACTCTGAAAATGGGCCTCAAGGGTAACACTGCTCTTTTCCAACCCGCCTTTTGTTTATATCAGTTTGGTCGGAATGGTGTTATCCCTGAGACACCTGTTTCTACCTTAGGATAGTGTATGATGATCACTGCAAGTTGTCCTCACAGATCAAACTAAGGAAGGTCAGTTTAGGTACGGGAAACTAGCTTGGTCAGTTTACATGAGACTCATGGTAGTGATGCCGAATTAAGCGGTATTCTGGGAATTGATCCAACTTGATGTTTATTCACTTATTGTTCTCCAAACCAGACTGTTAATTTAATGTATCCTTATGCTTTAAATTATAACATGTTACTCGATCTGCAAGCTATGTCTCAGAGCGCGCAAGGATCACGTCCGTTCACTTCGGAATATGGTGAAAGACTCCTTTGTGGAATGACTTGCACACCCCACCCTGGCAATTCAAAAGAATTCTAATTCTCCATGGTGCGAACATATAAATGTCATTCTGTTTTCTGTAGAGAAGTTTGAACGAGGCAACTAAATCATAATAACCCTCATTCCCAGGCAATTGTAATGAGTTCTGACCTGTCCTTCTCATTGACTTTCTTTGTAGGCGCGTCCGGTTTCCTGTACCCGAGCTAAATTTATGACTGCTCGTAAATGTCAGAACTCCGGAATCCTTGGTCCTGCCAGAATCTAGAAATGTCAACATAGACACCATATTGCACATCCCAGACAATGAAATGTGATATTATAGATCACAGTGAAGTTCCAGTAACATCAAAATATAAGACTTTTGAATTTAAAATTTCCGAGAATAAATTAAAAATAAATTTCATGGTCATTTATAATCATCCAAATAAATAAGGGCTAAGACTGATCAGCGTCAAGGGGGCACGTTTCGCAACCATGGAGGACATCAAATTGAATGCGATGGCTAAGCTCCAGAAGATTCCAAAAGAAGCTTTCCACCGCTGCTTCCAACAGTGGCTGGATCGATGGAGAAAGTGTGTGTGCGCGCGCAAGGGTCCTACTTTGAAGGTGATTAGGTAAGCGTTGCCATATGTCCTACCATTAGAGTGCTATACCACCATTCCAAGAATCTTTTGGCTGCCCCTCGTATGCTGTTTTGAAGCAATAGATTCTGCATATGTGAAATTATGTGCTGGAATATTTCCCACATGTTTCTTTTAACTGAGATTTCTATTAAGAGAAGCATAACTAAACAGGACTACATAATGCAGAACTTTATAAATTCTTCACATCATTAATCCTTTTGTATTGTGACATGATCACTGCATAATTTAACAAAAGAAGCTGTCTGCTGCTAGGTAATGTCTCAGTAAACTCATACTGTGGTACTAGATATGCACACACCAAGAGAGGAATTGTTGGAGAAAAACATACAACAACAGAGAAGACTTGGAAACGATGTTTTTATGCAGTCCATGCTGAGGCTATATAACTACGAGGATCGTACTGAAAGTCATGAGCAACAATTTTTTGTAAAATAACATGCTTTATTATTCACAAACCAAATACACCACCTCAGTCTACAGACCTTTCTTTATTTTTCCACATAAACGCCACTTCTTTGTACACATTTCTCCCATTGTTCTGGGAGTTTGAAAATTCCCCTTCTGTGAAATTCTGTTCCAGCCATCTGAAGACACTGATGCACTGCTTTCTGAATTGCCTCCCTTCTCTCAAAACGTTATTCCATGCAGCTGATCCTTCGCAAATCCAAAAAGATGGTAGTTGGAGGGTGCCAAATCAGGGCTATAGGAGGGGTGTGGAAGAACTTCCCACCCCATCTTTGCATTTGCTTCCAATGTGAGGCAAGTGATGTGGTGGCGAGCGTTGTCATGCAGGATGATGATGTTTCGTCCCGGACGTTTATCGCGCAATGCATGACGGAGCTTCTGCAGCTTCTGGACATAACAAGCAGCATTGCTGGTTTGCCCAGTTTCCAGGAATTTGGCCAGAATAAACCCCTCTGCATCCCAGAAGACTGTGCCCATCACCTTCACAGCTGATGGCACTGTCTTTGCCTTCTTTTTTGATGGAGAATGCAAATGGTGCTATTCTCTGCCATTTTGTTTCAGGCTCGAAATGGTGAAACCAACTTTCGTCACCTGTCACAATACAGAGCAAAAAATCATCACCTTCGTGCCGATATCTCTGCAGCAGTTCTGAGGTGATGGCTTTTCGCTGACCTTTGTGGTCTTTGGTCAATAACCGTGGGACCCAACGAGCACAAACTTTCCTATAGCCCAAGCTTTCAATCATCTCCTGTACTGCACTGTGCCCTATTCCAAGTTTTTGGGCTATTGTGTTCACAGTCACAGGCCTGTCATCTTGAATTATCTCATCCACTCTTTCCTTGTTGTGTTCAGTTGAGACTTTTCGAGGGCGACCGCTTGGAGGCTCATCTTTGATGCTGGTGTTCCCATCTTTAAAATATTTCACCCATCTTTGAACACTGCTCGCACCCATGCACACACTACCATAAGCACGCTGAAGTCTCTGGTGAATTTCTGCAGCAGGGATTTCTTCTTTCACAAGAAATTTGATGACAGCACACTGGTGAAACGACATATTGTTGTCGGCCATTTTGTTAGGAGTGATTCTGGTCATGTGATGCAAGCTATTGATGTCACAAGACACTCAAAATTAACACAACAGCTGGTTCCACCTACCACTGTACTCTCTTTCATCTACTGTTCCCAGGTTGCATGCAAAAAAAAGTTGCTCATGACTTTCAGTATGACCTATGTAGAACTAACTGGCCAACTGTCAGTCATAACGTGACTTTGACTTTGACTTGAGAGTTGGGGGAGCAGTTGAGCCAGAAGTGATGTAAGAATGGTAGCAGAAAGAAAACAATGTTGGAAGCTGCTAACAAGCAATGACTAGTGAAGATATAGCAGACTGAGGAGACTTAATGTTTGCAGCAGGGCTTTGTTAAATGCGTAGATTACTGATAGAATTAGAATTATTTGCATTTGCGAGTTACAAGTGTTCAATAAATCCAGTTGTCAATTCAACCTTGTGTCTAGTCACTAACACATGATATTATTGTTGATTTTATGTCAGCTTGCACAATCCCAATAAACATATCTCACCCTTAATTAGAAATTTTGCAGTATTTGTGTAATTACAGAATGTACAAAATATTAATGACCTTTATGACGTTTGAAAAATATGATTTAATCCGGTGAATATTTAAGATTTGATTTCTGTGTTTCTTGGTAAAGTAAATGTAAATGGTGAAAGGTAAAATTACCCCTGTGCTTAATGAATTAAGCATCACACCATGATGACATGAGGATGTAGAAGTATAACTCCACCATTCTTAACCTAAGCACTAAATGGAGATGAATGGTCAGTTTCATATTCCTGTAACTTTGCCCCTGGGGCAACAATGGCGTTATCTGTTGTAAAGGAGTTGGATGGGCCCTGGAGTCAGCCTGGACTCTTTGAAGGAGAGAAAAATCTCTTCTCTTTGCTGGGAATCAAATCTCAATTACATGTCATTCAGCCCATAGCCCAGTCAATATACCAGCTGAGGTATCCCAGCTACATAGGTTATCTGTAATATACAGCTAAGGTTACTAATAAGAAAAAGGAGAAATAAGCTACATGATATGAAATCTGAAGAAAAGATATTTTATTTGTGTAAAGTGAATGTATGTACTGCCTTATATATCTTTCAGATTGTGTGATGTATATTATTCTCAGATGTTTGGAAACTGTGTTAAAATTTAAAAAAACATTTTCATAATGTCACCTAATTCTTTCTTCTTTATATATTTCATGTTTTTATTCTATATTTTGGATAAAACATTTTACAAACTGATTGTAGCCACTTAATTCATGATAATTATTCCTTTTTCAGGTTCAAAGAGTATAGGAGATTGTGTTCCTGTGTGTGGTTATGGAACATACTCTCCAACAGGTTTGGTGCCATGTTTAGAATGTCCACGCAACAGTTACACAGGAGAACCACCTACTGATGGCTTCAAGGACTGTCAGGCTTGTCCAGCTAATACTTTTACTTATCAGCCTGCAACTGGTGGGAAAGAATACTGCCGAGGTGAACCATTCTTACAGCTCTCCTCTCTCTTCCATTTTCAGATTCTGAGTGACCAAAGAATTGTAATTTATAAATGTGGAGTCAGCTTTTATATGGTCAGTTTATCTGAGATCTGTTTTAGTTAAGATCAATGAAGATTTATTTAGCTCTTCTGAAATGGAATACTGCCCATATTCCAATTCATGAAGAAAATATGCCCTCTAAATTTTTAATTTGTGTTGCAGCTAAATGTTCTCCTGGGCAGTATTCAGACACAGGTCTCTCTCCCTGTGCTCAGTGTCCACGCAACTTCTTCCAGCCCCAGCATGGTCAGACAACCTGCTTTGAGTGTCCTACTAACACACGCACTGGTGGCCCAGGTGCAATTGGTCGTGAAGAGTGTGAGCCCCTTCAGTGCACAGACAATGCCTGTCAGCATGGAGGACTTTGTGTGCCCATGGGTATTTAATATTATTAAAAATTCCGTTGCATAATTTTCATACATGAATGAAAGTTCAATCAATATTCCAATTTGGAAAGCAGCTTATGTGTACATTGATGTAAACCACACAGAATCTTAGGCCAAATGGCAAATGTCTGAATTTTCTAGAGGATATGTTTATTTGTGTGAATCTTTCATCATTACTGGTCACCTTACTCACTGCATTTGGAAAATATTGTAGCATCCTGTTGCACCTTTCACTTGGTGTTGATTAGTTTCTTGTAGTCAACTCTAAGTGAAATGTGCAACACAGTGCTACAATATAATATGAGAAGCAGTCGAACTAAAAGCTTATACACAAGTGAGACTGTAAAAAACTTATCAGCATTTTGGAAAGTTTTATAATTTTTGGTTTCCATTAATATTAATGTAAGGTGATAAGAAAGAGGGATATAATAGGCAGGACATATAGCACACATGGCAGGGATAAAATAGTCATACAAAGTTTAATATGAAAATCTGAAGGGAAGGGACCACTTGGGAGCTACAAGTACATACGAAAGAACAATACTAACATTAATCATATGGAAATAGTGTATGAAGATATGGACTGGGTTCATCTGGTTCATGATAGAGTCTAGTTGTGGGATTTTGTGAACATAGTAATAAATTTTCATTTCTATGAAAGGCAGATAGTTTCTTGGCTAGTTGTGCAGTAGTTATATTCTCAAGAAGGACTGTTTAATTATTGTATTCTTTTTCATAATTCAACAATTAGGAGATTATATGATGTGCTGAGACTTGCTCATAATACTCAGTCTTATGAGATGAGATTATATTAAAACAGTGATCATGATGTGTCTAAAGGAAACTCTTTAACTTGTCAGGCTGCAAAATCTGGGATATCATAATACCTGTGGCCACAGTTTTTGGCAGACTCCTCAGAAAACAAGGGTTTCTCGAGGAAAAATGTAGTCTTATGTTCCATGAACTAAGGGGAGTCCTTGTCTGACATGCTGTGTGCCCAGTCTTCCAGAAGGGCATTGATCTTCTGATTTATAACCCATGGTACTGAGGACAACTGTCACATTGTTGTTGCCAGATGAAAGGACAGTAAAGTTGGCATTTGACTTTGGGGCTCAGAGATATTTCCTTTCTTGTCCAGACCATCACATTAGCAGGATGCTGTCTAGATAATATCAATTCAGTCACCCTTATGCCATAGGGAATTTTCATCTTCCTTTGGGTCAGTTAAGGATAACCTATGGGTGAATGTACCAGGAGTATACAGCATCTCCTATGGATGTAGTAATGTATATGTTGGACAGACCAGTTGTTGAGACCAGGATCAGTGAGCACCATTGGAATGTCTATCTTTATCATCCAGATAAGTTATGAAGGCAAAGCACAGCATCAACCTGGAATATTGCATGGAGCTCCAGAACACCAATATCCTCTCTACCAAACACAGACATGGCAACATTCTTTACTCTGTTCTACTTACTTCTCTTTGTTCACTGAGAACCCTGGTCCTGGTCCTTCAACTCTTTATACCCACACAGTTTCTTCCATTATTTTTACATAGATGGAGATGGCAGGTTCCTCTGAATTGTTCATACTTATCTACCAAACTACATGGTGTCCCATTCCAGAAGACAGTAAACTTGATCATTAGTTAATACAGAAGAAAGAAATGCCAGAAGAATGGCATTGATTGAATCCTGAAGCAGTTTTGGACACTGTTATGCATTACAAGTCTTTAAATAATAAGTCAGAGGAAAAAATGGCAAAAGATAAAAATATTTGCCTTCACCATCATGTTCTGGGCAAGGCAAATACATGGTGCAATCTAAAAGTTCCAGAAATATATTAATAAAAACTATTACGTCTTACCTAGATCTTATTCTGCACCATCACCTTCAAAGTAGTCCCCTTGGGAGCGCATACACCGATTCCAGCGTTTCTGCCACTTTTGAAATGCATCCTGGAAGTCTTTCTTTGTTAGGGTGTTTAGTAACGTCTGCATTTCCACATGAATTTCCTCAACTGTATCAAATCTTCGCCCCTTCAACTTGATTTTCATCTTGGGAAAGAGAAAGAAGCCACATGGAGCTAAGTCTGATGAGTACGGTGGGTGGGGAACAACCGCCATCTTGTTTTTATCCAAAACATCCTGCACAATGTAAGCCATAAGCGGTCGTGCGTTGTCATGGTGGAGTACCCAGTCGTTCGTGCGCCACTTCTCTGGACGTTTTCTCCTCATGTTCTCCCTCAAACGCCTTAGAACATCGCGATAGAACTCTTTATTGACTGTCTGACCAGGAGGGACGAACTCCTTATGAACAATCCCGTCAATAAAAAAAAAACAGATCAACATGGACTTAATGTTGCTCTTGACTTGTCGAGCTTTTTTTGGCCGAGGTGAAGAAGGCCTCTTCCATTGCGACGATTGCTGCTTACTTTCAGGGTCATAGCCATAAACCCAACTTTCGTCACCAGTGACAACCTTCAAAAGAAAGTTTGGATCCTCTTGAAGCTGTTGCTGAAGTTCCCTGCAGACTTCCAAGCGATGCTGCTTCTGTTCATTTTGCAGCAGTCGTGGCACAAACTTCGCCGCAATCCTCCTCATGTTCAGTTCCTCTGACAAAATTCGTTGACATGTACCATAACTTAGTCCCAAGGTGTTACAGAGGTCTTGGATGGTCAGTCTACGATCTTGCAGAATCAGATCCCTAACTTTCGCGACATTCTCTGGTGTGGTGCCAGTTGACAGCCGTCCCAAACGATTGTCATCATCAGTTGATCTCTGGCCATTTTTGAAATGCTTATACCAGTTGTAAGTTTGTGCCTGGCCTAAACTGTTGTCACCAAAAGCTTGCTTCAACAATTGGTGTATTTTTGCAGCGGTTTTCCCAAGTTTGAAACAAAACTTTATACAGACATGCTGCTTTCTCAGGTCAGCCATTGCAAAACCGCAAACTCACGGAACACAACAATGGAAATATTTTCACCAACAATAAACCCAACCACTCAACTCGACGCCGCTTGCCACACTGATTCAAGAAGGGTGTGTGGGGAGACACCTAGCAGTATTTCGATGTACTCATAACCATTCGCACGCAAAATTCAAATTTTGGGAACGTTTGGATTGAACCATGTACATCACAATATTGAGTTTCCAATATTAGGTTAGAGTGCTTCAAAATATTATGATATGATGACTAATGAATGCAGCCATTGCTTAGTAATGACTTGCTGAATAAATACAGTATCCTAGGTAAGGAATAAACACACACCAATAAGAGACATTATAGGAAACGGTGTTCTCTCCTAGCCATGACTGTCTTATTCACCCACAGGCTGTTGTTATATGACCTCGGCATGGAGAACACTGCTTCAAGCAATAACTTTTATTGTTGAGTGTTCATTTGTTGCCCTGAATACATGTTTATTGAATCATTATTAAGCAATGGCTGTCTTTGTCATTATGCCACATCATGTTCAAGATGATTATCTTGACAGAGAATTGCAAAAGATTCTTTCTTTTGTTGCTTGCAGTTTCATAAATTTAAAATACATTTTGAATTGTAACAACATTATTTTTGAATGGAAGTACACATTATAGCACTTAATTGTAGGAAAATAATTATTATTGACTGTTTATGTAATGGACATTATGTGAATATTATGAAGAGTAAGAAATTTAAAGACCTGCATATTGAATGAGTTTGTTATTGGAATAAATTTAAATTAGTAACCAGCATAATAATGAAATGCAACATAATATTGGTCCTTACAGTTTTTATATTAATGCAGGTCATGGTATCCAGTGTTTTTGCCCTGCTGGTTTCTCAGGACGTCGTTGTGAAATTGACATTGATGAATGTTCATCTCAGCCTTGCTACAATGGTGCAAGTTGTGTGGACCTACCCCAGGGATATCGTTGCCAGTGTGCACCTGGTGAGTTACACTAAAATAATCATCCTTAATCCCAGGTTACTACATTACACACCCAATATTTTTTATTGTTATCTATTTGAAAGCTCTTCAAGGTGTTGGTGGCATCAATAATTCAGCAAGAATGGTGTTAACATTTGAATCCTATAAAAGTAAAAGTAAAGGTACTCCTGTAACAGGTCGTGGAGGCCCATAGGGTTGCGAGATGTTGAGGTTCCCACATTTTCTAGACAATTGGCTCATAGATGGCGGCAAAGTTGTCAGCCCTATGTGCCCACCGCTCTTTACCCCCAAGAATATTCCTGGTACTCATTTCTGTTAGAAGCTGAGTCGACTCCAGGGCCATAGTGTGGCCAGAAGGATTGGGTCAATTGAAAAGAAATCCAATATCCTCCATAAAACTAAAAATTCATTCTCATGTTTAATACTGTTCAAAAGTAAAATCAAGCAAGGTAAGATGCTTTAATTAAATAGGAGAAGGTGAGAAATACTTATGATAAATATAGTCTGCAGACAAACATGGAAGGATCTAGTCAGTTGCAGTGTTCTTGGAAGATTTGAAAATGAGAAATTTGTTGGATTATTTGTTGAAATAAAAAACCATCTGATCACAGAATAACTAAATATTCAATATTAAATAGCTTTTCTACAAAACAGACTGAGCTAAATGTATAGAATAATGAAGAAAACAAGTTAAATATTTGTGACCTACCAAAAGAGACAGGTCTGGCTCTGAAATAGATTTTCTTCATGGAGTCATGGCCTTAGATTATGATAATACTGAGTTCTGATATTTCTGTGACTTGTTTTAGTCTCACCAGCCAACTGTCAAGTCACAATCAGTTCATAAATTATTGCCCTGTAACAGTCCTGGTTTTCATATTCTTGCTGGACAAAAGTTTGGGATATATAACGTACAAATATATTTCTGTACAGTACAATTTACTTTCAGGAATTTCATTTACTATAGGTATGCAAGTTACAGCTTGCCACTGTATACAACTTTTTGTGGTGTATATCAACTGTCTGAGATTTTTCAGTAAATCATTGAGCCACACAGGCGAAAGAGAAAGGCCATTCTCCTGTCAAGTTTTCGTGTGGAGATTCAGATCTTTAACTGAACTGGAAACCCAAGAGCATATGTATATTATAATTCCTCTTAAAGTTGGCCCAGTAAATTATGAAATAACTACTGTGAAGTGAGCTTATGAATTATATGCTAGCTCAGTCATAAATCCTGAAACTCGCATTGCTACTGTTATAATATTTTACCTGTATGAGAGCAGTCACCCAGTCAGGTTATTTCCCGTGTCAGAGTGCCACACCTGAGTAAACATTCAAACAAGTGTTCATTTGAGATACCTATATTATATTTAAGCATCCTATTGCACTCTATACGATATATGATATAAACTCCGTCCTAAGTGCAACAATTTATTGTAGGTCTTTCATCTTGCTTTCTTCTACACTACATGTTTCAGCCACAAACGGCCATCATCAGGTGTATACACTCAGATAGCTGTTACACTGCACCTAGTTTAAAATTTAAAAATACAGGTCTTCCCAATTGTTCCCTT
>NW_019719376.1:729692-785561 GCF_002891405.2 Cryptotermes secundus | reverse complement strand
CATCTTAAGTTCCAATTTAAAAAAAAATTCCTTAAGTTTCTTTTTTCAAATTTTTAAATTTTAAAATTTAAAATTCTCAGGATTACATAGTAAAGATAAGCAGCGGCACACACACAGTGAGCCTACACAGAATAACACCTGTACAGTGCTGAAAACAAGAAGTAGCCACTGCAGCACTATAGACTTAGGGCGAGTAACCCTNGCCACACAGGCGAAAGAGAAAGGCCATTCTCCTGTCAAGTTCAAATTGGAACTGAAGATTTTAAAAGTGCCAGTTCATCAAAGTCAAAACTGACGTGTGTAGGTAACAAAGATAATGTACGAATCAGACAAATATCAGCGAAGTAGATTCTGTTAGCAACGACGAAGGGAACAATTGGGAAGACCTGTGTTCTTAAATTTTAAACTAAGTGCAGTGTAACAGCTATGTGAGTGTATACACCTGATGATGGCCGTTTGTGGCCAAGAAAGCATGACAAAAGACCTACAGTAAATTGTTGCACTTAGGACGGAGTTTATAGCATATGTGAGATACCTATATGGGATGGGGTTGCATAAGAAAAGTAAGGAAGAAACTCCAGTGTCAGTTTCATTATGTTGCAGTTCTACATACAGAAACTACTCATACAGTCATAAGTAAATTAAGGCAGACAAGATTGTTGTTGAACAAACAAAACTGAATCAAAATTCCAAGTGCTCACTGAAGATAAATTGGATGAAATCACTTGTGATTCTCCCACAACCACTTTAATCAATTTAAGTTTTTAGTTATGGCAAATTATAGTAATGCTGAGATTTAAAAGGCATATGCAAGCTCCAGGACAGAGCTTTCTCACATTTGACTAGAGTCAACAACTGCTGCAGTGCAAATGTTCAAGAAAGAATCAGTATTGATAGAGGTGCCTACCCTAAAGCTAAGCAAGGGTGTTCACATATAGCTTTCGAAGTTTACTGGAAATATGCTGATTTTAGAATATGAATAAATGGTGCAGAGGAAGTTTTAATGGGTGGCAGATTTCAAAAACCACACTACGACATTCTGAAGTGTATGTCTTTTGTAAGCAAATCACCACTTATTTTCATCCTCCCAGAAAACTGATTTTCAATGAAGTCATAACCTTGTACCAGGAGTCCTGTGACCAATGAAAATGTTGTCAAAGTCAGCCTTTTTTAAAGGCAGAGCTCCTGGGTAGAGAGATTTCTGGGAGGAGATTTGGAGTGAGTTCTCACTCAGTAGAAGTTGAGAGAGAGTGTGAGGAAGTTGGTAAAGAGAGTTGTGAAGGGACAGTCAGGAAAGGACAGCCTGGGAAGAGTTACAAACAGGATGTTTTGGAAATTTGAATCATAAACTTCAAGTAATTTAGTTCATAGAATTTTGAAAAGACAAATGGTGAGAAAGAGATCAAGTCAATTGAATTAAGAAGAGATGTTCAAGCAGTCAGTAAGTGGAGCAGAGGACAATATGGGGGAAGATGCAGACACGAAATTTCTAGTGATATATAAGTACTTCAGGAATTAGTCTGTGATTATAGAAATAATTAAATCAGAAGAGTAAATTTTCATAGAAAAGATGGCTACATATCCCTCATAAGTGTAACTAATAAAAAATGGAGTATAAGTGTTACATGAGTTCATTTGAAGGGTTATATAAAGGCAGTGATTATGGGTCTTACACACTGGAGTGCAATTGAATAATGTATGGAGGAATATATAATGATAACCAACAGTACCATTATTTCCTTCCAAATTATCTGTCCTAAACCGCTGCTTTCTTGTAATCCTTTCCACATAACAAAGATTTTACCTTTTGGTTATGGCAGCATATGGTACTTGTATCCTGAGATCCAAGAGCTCATTGCCATGAGTTAACCAGGACACTGATAATCAGTTTACTCTCATCAACTTACCATGTCCTGCCCTAAAAGACTTGAGAATCAGCATCTATCAAACAGAGGTGGTGACAGTGGTTGTGGTGCTGACTGGTGGAGAGTTGTGTGATGCTAGATTTGAATATTCTTCTTGAAAACCCTTCAGACACCCTTCACAAAAAGTTGGTATTTGAAGTTTCAGGTTAAAAGTTTCAAATTTATTGTATTTCTGAAATGAAACTTCAGTGCATGGGTGTGGAAGTTTTCAGAGGTGCCAGGAATGCATTTTTGGCATCTGCCATTATCTAGGTGGGCTCTATTTGTGATTAATGCCTCTAGGCCTATTGATTCTGCTGGCAGTCGAAGATTCAATAATGTAGCTGGGCAGGAGGAATGTCAGTCCCCTCTGTTTGTGTGGCAGGCTCTGAGGTGATAACACTATTGTTGGTTACAATTTGAACTCATGCTACTATGCGAAGTCTAACATTTGAATAACAATTTATGGGTTTATAAACAGTACATGAATTTGGAAATATGTACTAATGTATGAGGGAGAGTCAATAAATAGGTCATAAATGGAAGTAAAACATCTGTAATGGGTGCAATAAAAGTTGTTCCTGTGCTTAACTAATTAAGCATGACACCATGAAAATGTATGGGGGATTGGATGTATAGCTCCACAGTTTCTTGTCTTGGCACTAGATGAAGGTGAGCAGTCAGCTTCATGTCCCAGTTGCTTTACACCTGGGGAAAGTGCCCTTGCTACTCATTTGATAGGAGGTTGGGTGGACCCCAGAGCTGCTCTGGATGACGTGGAGAAGAGAAAATTCTTGACCTTACCAGGACCTTGGTCATCCAGCATGTAGCCAGTTGCTATAGCAACCACACTATCCCACCTCATAATGGATGTAATAACGTTTCTGTGTAACACTAAGTTAATGATGTGATGTCATACAAAATACTAAGAGGTCACTGGTGTGATGTCATTGTTCTGAATTTTTCTGCCTCAGATAAAATTGATGATATGAAGGACTTCTTCTACGAGGCACTAGAACATGTTTTCCACGAATTCTCTAAATATCCACTGAAAATTTTTTTGGGAGATTTCATTGCTATAGTATGTAGGGAAGACATTTTCAAACCAACAACTGGGAATGAGAGCTTGGACAAAACTAGTAATGATAGTGAAGTAGTAAACCCGCAGGCTGGAGGACCACTTCTTGTTGGCTGTCTGCAACTACTTATATTCGCAACTCCCCTCCATATCTGGAGGCTGTCTCCTGCATCCGCAACCTGAGGGTGCGCCATGCTGTGGTGACAATGGCCCTACCCAAAATGGACAGATTCTCTACTAAACCCACCTTCTACTCTTGGTGTGGCCATTGTTTTTGTGCTAGTTCCTAACAACACTTTAAACCCCAGTTATTAATATTTATGATGGTATTATGTAAAAGCTCATTTATTTGAATTCATGTAAGTCACTCTACTGTCCTTTTCAGGGTACAGTGGAATAAATTGCCAAGTGGAGCAGTCAGATTGCCATAATAAGACTTGTCCAGAACGGGCCATGTGTAAAGATGAGCCAGGAATCAACAACTATACTTGTTTGTGTCGTTCAGGTTACACTGGATTGGACTGTGATGTTACGGTATAAATGCTTTCATATGATAATGAGCAAGTATTAAAGGAAAGTGGGAAGTATATGTATATGTAGGTATATATGTATATATGTACAAGTGTGGGTATACATAGATAGAGGTAATCTATATCTCCCTCCCCCCACACACACACACACACACACACACATATGTAATAGGAGAAAGGTTATGGCTATATGTGTCTTATCTGACTCTGTGTGTATATATTATTCATGTTCCATATTAGTTTTCATATTTTTGCACAGGTGACAGTTCTACAATTGAAATTGTGCCATTGGAATAATAAATAAATAATTTTATTCACAGTTTTAATGGTGAAAAAGGGAATATGGATGAAGTTATGGAAGGAATACAGGAAAGGGAAAAATGGAATGAAGGATTAAGATAACAACTAAATGATTCCCCATTAAATTCTAAGAGGCTTTCGCATTAGCAAGCATACATTTTGACACAGTGTATATAGTATCCATCTTTAAATGTGACAGCTTCTGTCTCTCTTCTTCTGTCTTCTTCTTTCTCAACTCTACAGCCCTTGGTGGGCTTTGGCTTCCTTCACAATTAGCCACTATTTATTTCGTTCCTGTGCCTTCTGGTTCCATTTACCAACCCTCATTCTTCTTAGGTCATCTTTCACATCTTGGAACCATCTCTTCCTAGGCCTTCCTCTTCTATGGACATCAAAGATTTCACCATTCAATAAACATTTTAGGGCCCTCTCACTCTCCATACTCTCCACATGACCCAGCCAACTAAGCCTAAGAGATTTTTGTGTCTCACTATGTTGTCTCCTTGAAGTAAACTATTAATTTCTGAGTTGCATCTAACCCTCCAAACACAGTCTTTACAAACAGGACCATAGATTTCACTTATAATTTTCCTTTCAAATATTCAAAGAGCATTTTCTTCAGAAATGTTCAGTGTCCAGAATTCAGCAGCATAGGTAACTGCCAGTCTTATTAATGTTCTGTACAATTTCAGTTTAGTTGATCTTGAAATAGTGCTCTTTTAAGAAGCTGACTATTAGCAAAATAGGCATTCCTCATCATACCATTCATTTTTCATTCTTTTCTTTTCACAAATTATTTCTGTTGCAGCTTCAATTACAGCCTGTTTTATAATGTTCCATTGCTGTTCAACCTGTTCATTTTGAATTTCTGTCAGTTCTTTTCTTCGTGTTTTTGTTTTCATTGTTTCCAGATGTAACTGAGACTGTCCTAGTTGCTTTAATTTGTCTACTTCCCACTTTTTCTCGTATAACTCTTATTATTATCTATTGTGGTCAGTCTATCTTTTATTTTAACTTCAACTAAATAGTGATCTCAGTCGCAGTTAGGACCTCTCGCTGTTTTAACATCCCGTATTGATAAATCATGTCTTCTATATACCAATACATGATCTATTTTGTTAGTCTGTTCATTGCCAGGTATTTTCCATGTTCCTTTGTGTATTATTTTATGATAATAAGATTATTGGCCATTGCCAGCTCACTTAACATTTTTCCATTGTCATTTGTTTCAGTATGAAGTGTGCATTTTCGAGCCACATTTTTTAAAAAGGCTTCTGTCTTAATTTGAGCTTTAAATTCACCTAAAATCACTAACATATATTTTGGTATTTTTGAACAATCTTGGTGAAGTTGATTATAAAGGGCATGCTTATTCTCTTCTTGACTGTCTTCTGTTGGTGCATATGCTGCCATTGAGGCCTTCACTGCAAACCTGGCAAGGGGCCCTTGCAAGATGCTACCGTCTGGTGCCAGATGGACCAAAGTTTTTTAAAGAGGTGTTACTCCTATCACTCTCCTCTTTGTCCTGGCTTGTGGCAGACAGAGCTTGGCCTCCCAGACATTTGGTCAAAGTTAGAGGGGTTTTATTTCTCTCTTACATTTCATAATGAGAGATAGACTGATCATAGGTTAAATTAATTTTGAAATTTTCCTTTGAAATTTAAGAGTGTGTTTATGGATACAGGTAATATGTTATTATAATATCTTTTTGGCAGATAAATCCATGCACAGCAAATGGCAATCCTTGTGCCAATGGAGCAACATGTGTAGCACTGCAACAAGGTCGCTTCAAGTGTGAATGTTTGCCGGGATGGGAAGGATTGCATTGTGAGATCAACACAGGTAAATATTTTTTTAAACATTTATGTAATTCAAATATATTCATCATTCTTATTACAGAGAACAAGAGACAGCATCTTAAATATTGGAATATAATATTAGAAGAGACTGGTACCATATTTGCCCAGATGAAAGACCAGACACCCCCAATTAAGAGTAACGGAACTGTGGGTCACTATGAATTTGAATCCTCTCTTTCTGTGTGTGCATGCATGCATGTGTACAGACACATACAGGGGTTGAACAAAATAATGGAAACACTACAGGTAGTATACACGTTTCCTTATCAATATGGTTTCGGATCACCTTTTGACTTCAATACAGTCACAATCCTTCTTGGAATGTACTCGTACATGTTTTGAACAGTCTCTAGTGCAGTGGTTCTCAAACTTTGTGAGACTGCAGCCTGATAAATTCTTTTTTTTTATAAGAGGAGGGCCCAGTATAATTGATGCCAGGACCCTTACTAGGCCATGGCCCAGCTGTTGAGAAACACTGCTCTAGTGGAATTCAATACCATTCTTTTTGAAGAACATCTTCAAGTTGATTTAGGGATGTTGGATGTAGGAATCTCTTCCTTACTCTGGTCTCCAGAACTGAGCAGTGGTTCAATGATGTTCAAATCTGGTTATTGTGCTGGCCAGGGGATATGTTGAAGTTCACCTTCATGCACTTCAAACCATGACTGAAGGATTCCAGCTGTGTGGATGGGAGCATTGTTATCTTGGAAAACTGTGTCATTGTTAGGACGAGAGTAACATTTGGATCACAGTATGCACCTGATTACCCAAGCTGTCCATGTATCTCCTTGCATTAATTCAGCCATGAAAGGTAATAATGGGATCAAGAGACTTAGGGTCATTTAAATTCTGACCGCAACAGGCTTGCAGCTATTTAAAAGTCCATACTTTAAAGGTTAAAGGTCAGTTAACATTGGATGTCAGATCTGTGTTTGTGATTCATGCATTGGATACTAACATTGTGGTCATACCTGGAGAGATGAACTCATAACTTCTCCTAGTGAATAAGCCTCATGAGGATCATTTAAAACAATTGTATCCTAATCAGCTCTTACCAGGGGAGCTTGTGCTCACACAGTTTGAGACAATAGACAGGTCTAGTTTAGAACTGCTGTGCCAGTGGATCAAGACCATGAGCAGTGGATTTCTCAAGAAATGACAGTCAAAGGATTCAAAAAGTGCTGTACATCAGATGAAATGCATGGGAGGAAAGACGATAAAGAAGTTGGGAATGTTGCCAATAAACATGAGAGTGTGGGCAGTGAATGAGAAACAGAAAATGGCATTTATGAAGACAGTGAACCAGAGACAGGTCATGGGAATGGTGAACTGAGTGAGAATGATAAAGTTGAATAAATAAAGTCTAATGACTCCATGAAGGAAAGTTAACGCAAAATGTTATATGTAACATGTTTTGTAACATTGATTTTTTTGCATATTTGTGGTGAGAGATGAAATTAATTTGAAAAATTACTTCTGTGCAGACATGTTTCTTAGTGCTGTGTCATTTTCAAGTTGAGCAAATATGGTAATACACTTAGTGTGGTGTGAAAAACTGGCAAACATAATTAATTACTAAAAATAAAGTAAAGTAAAGCTATCCCTGTAACAGGCCATGAAGGCCCATAGGGTTGTGCGACGTTGAAGGTCCCACATTATCTAGACCATCGGCTCACAGATGGCTGTAAATTTGTCAACCTTACTCTCCAGGAAAATTAATTAATTCCTGGTACTCATTTCTGTTAGAGGCTGAGTTGACCCTGTGGCCATAGTGCGGCTGGAAGGATTAGGTAAGCTGAAAAAATCCAATGACCTCATTAGGACTTGAACCAGCAACCTTCTGGCTTGTAGCATAGTGCCTCAAACAACTAAGCTACCGTGAGCCCCCAATTAATTACTGTAGTGGAAATAATTGGTGTTCCAGAGAAGATTCTGAACTGACTTCTCAGTTTTCTTCCAAATTCTTCTATTCATTTTATCTTACAATGAAAAAGTAATTCTTATGCATCCCTATAACATACTCTGTTTAATAGCTTTTGAAATCTGACAGAAGTTTTTACCTTTTCCTCAGAACAGACTGTAGTTTATTTATGGATAGTCATGTATTTTAAAAAGTGTTGTCTGGTGCCCTAGCTTTGAGTTCAGGAAGTTTACAAGCTCATAAAAAACTGTACATTTTTCTTAAAACAGTTTTCACACACTATAAATGATAGGATTCATATAATTTTTGTACTGAAATATCTGTGTGGTTTGCTAAATTAAACATAGGAACATAAGCCCATTTTCACACTGTTCAGACCTTTCTCGCACCAAAACCTCTCATTTTAATTCCAGTGCTACACGGGTAAAACATACACTCACACAAAATTCTTAGAAAATTACAGATCAGTGTCAGTTACTAGTTTTCTCAGTATATAAAAATACTATCTTTCAGATGACTGCTCAGAACGTCCTTGTTTGTTGGGTGCTAACTGCACCGATTTGGTAGCAGATTTCAGCTGTGCATGTCCCCCAGGATTCAGTGGCAAGCGCTGTCATGAGAAGATTGACCTTTGTAGTACCAATCCCTGCAAACATGGAATGTGTGTTGATAAACTCTTCAGTCACCAGTGTATTTGTTACCCTGGCTGGACAGGTAAGGTAATTCATTAAATGTACAAGCATGGGTAATTTCCTCTTTGCAAGTGGTATGAGCTGTTGCGTCATATATACTGAATGAATAACATTATTCAATAAGAAATGTAAGCATTTACATTAGTTATCTAAATTATTTATCCTATTTTATAATTAATTACATAAGAGTTGAGATTTTCACAGCTNGGCTACATGGGAAATCAGTAGTGAGGAGAGGGGAAGGGTCTGGGTAGGTGGGCCAGAAGGTAACAGGCCAGAGCAGGTATAGAATGTTGTGTTGGGGGGGGGGGAGAAAGGCAAGCTTAATTGGAGGGCATTAACCCTGAAGCTTCGGGACTGCTATGTGAGTTGGGCATGGACTTGTGTGGCCTTGTGGATCTGGTGTCTCTGTGGGGTTTTGTATCAGCAAGTCATGGAAGCCTCTCATCTGTTCCCTCAAGAAACTTCCAGGTTACGATGCCAGATCCAAAAGGCCACCCGAGTCCATGCCCGACTTGCATAGCAGCCCCGAAGCTTCAGGGTTAATGCCCTTCAATTAACCTTGCCTTTCTCCCCCGACACAACATTCTATACCTGCTCTGGCCTGTTACCTTCTGGCCCACCTACCCAGACCCTTCCCCTCTCCTCACTACTGATTTCCCATGTAGCCCCTCTCCATTCTCTTCCTGCTCTTATACAGTTGGGTGTATTCTTGACATGAGTCTGTTAGCACCCTCTCACGGTGGTTCCTCGCTTGCAGATTTTCTTCTTTCTTCTACCCTGAAGATGGAGACGATATGTTCCTCCAAAACGTCGGTTAACACAATATCTACATGGTGCCATATCCCAGAAGACTGCTTTCTTTATAATTAATTGTTGTTAAAATGTGCCGATTGATGCTTGTTTAGTATGTGTGTATGTACACGTAAACTGATGTTTCACCTGATGTGGTAACTTATTTAAAATATTAAGGCTGTGCACTCCTCAAATCTTTCGTTCTTATGTAAATTTATTAATGCAAGCACTGCGATAATTAGGAATTCTGTAGCAGTGTGTTTCTTTCTTCTCAATGAGACACATACATATAAAACACTGCAGTGTGCATATTGAAAGGTCCAGTGTGGCGACAATGTGACCAGTTATTTTCCAGTTCCTGAAAGTAAATAGATTGTGTCTTTATGCATGTATATGGCACAGTAAGTTTGCATTCACAGCTGTGCCTGTTAAGATTAAGAAGTTTGACATTTCCAATGATCATGATAGCAGAAGCTGTATCATGATATGTAACCCATCAAAATTATAGATCAGTGGGCTATAAAATAAGTATTTTGCTACAATTAGCATTTCACTGTTTATAGTATAATGATACTTAACAAATCCTTCACATCTGTAACAAAGATCAGATATCTGGAAATGACAGTACCAAATCAAAATTACATTCACAAAGAAATTAAGAGCAGATTGATTTCTGGAAATCAAGATTACAATGATTTTGGACTTTTCCATTATCTGGTATTCTGAAAAACGCAAGGAGAACACAACATTTCAGAATTTGGATCTCTTTCTTCATCAAGTGAGGAGTAGGAGGCACCTACTCCCTTGGACCAGTGAATGAGGTTAACTTTTTCTAATGAACCAATGGAGTAGGTGTCTCCCACTCCTCACCTGAGGACAGAAGCAGATTTGAATTCTGTGTTCTTTTGTGTTATTTAAAATACCAAATGATAGACAAAGTCCAAAAACACTGTAATGTTTAATGTTATACACCATCATCAGAACCCTTTAGACAATTTGTGGAATGCTTGCTATCATTCAGTTCAGAATCTATATATGAGTCTCCTGTCTAGAAATATAATGATGTAAGTAAAATTTGACCTGTTTCTGCGTGGAAATGTAACTTGGTCTCTCTCCTGAAAGGAATAATGTGAAGGTGTCTGAGAAGACAAAGCTGAGAAAAGTACTAGGACCTAAGAAAGGGGAAGTATGTGTAACAAGAGGCTATAGAGCATTCTGTAATGAGGAGCTTCATAATTGGTATTTTTCACTAGAATAGAATAGAAAATATGAGGGGTAGGCCTTCTCGGCCCTTGCACCGCCACCTTAGGTCTATTGTGCTTCCCCTTTTTTAATTATTCCCTCAGCAACCCCACGCTTCAGATGAAGCGCAGGATTTTGGATGTGGGGGCATCAAAATAGTCACTTGGTTCCATAAAGTATTGACCCAAGTGACGTAATCTTAAATAAGCTAAAGCCTCACATTCACACAGGACGTGTGTGGCTGTTTCATTTTCTATCTGACACCTCTCACAGGTGGGACTATCACTTAGTCCCAGTTTGAACAGGTGTCCTTTGAGGTGACAGTGTCCTGTAAGTAGTCCTACCACCCATTGTAGCTGGTTCCTGTTGAGCTTCAACAGTTCCTTTGCTCTTTTAGCAGAAGGTCGTCGTACGAGTCCCTTTGCTTGCCTGAGTCCAGTTAAGGATTCCCAGTATTCCTTGTGTTTCATGTTGGTCCAGTCCCTGATTGCCTGTTTGGCAACTCCCAGAGAGATGCCACAGGCTGGTTCAGGTCCTATGAATGGATATTCAGTTCCAATTTAGCTAATTGGTCTGCTGCTTCATTTCCAGCAATACCCTCATGCCCCGGCACCCATATCAGTTGTGCCCTGTTATGTTTGGCCAGTTCCATGAGAGTTTGGTGGCAATCCCAGACCAATTTTGAATTGATCTGGTATTTGTCAAGTGCTTTAAGTGCAGCTTGGCTGTCAGACAGAATGTAGATGTTCCTATTTCTATAGTTCCTATCTAAATTCTCCATAATACGTGCTTTTATGGCATATGCTTCTGCCTGGAATACTGTCGTGTGAAGCCCAAGGCTAAAACTAAGTTTCCGCCTGATGCCATGGCAGTACACACCAGCTCCAGTGCCCTTATTTGTCTTGGAACCATCTGTATACCAGATCAGTCCCCCTTTTCTATCGGGCTGAAACCCGTCTTCCCATTCACTCCTGTCAGGAAATCTGACCGTGAAGGGTTTTTCATATACATGTCTCAGTATCATTTTGTCAGACCCCATTTGTAATATGGGTTCTTTTTTCATGTCCTGAGTCATGTCTGCATGGCCGAAAACATCAGATCATTTTTCACTGAATACTATTAGGTTAATAAAATCAAGGAGGATAAAATGGATTGGGTATGCAGCACATATATGAGAGAATAACAAAAGCATGCATAAATTTAGTCTCTAAATATGAAGAGAAGAGACCACTTGGGACGTATGGTGTAGACGGGAAAGTAGTACAATAAACTCCTAGTAACCTTGAGATCCAAGTATCTGTAATTTTCTTTCCAACCAGCAAAAATTTGAAAGAGAATTCATTCCATTAACTCATGGAGCTGAGCTCTTCTTGAGGAGCTGCCAGTTTTACAGCTACTCAAGAACTTCCCAGCATTTTATGGAACCAGAATGTTCATTACCATGTTCACATGAGCACTCCACTTGTCCATATCCTGACCCATGTTAGGGCACTTCATGTCATCCCATCCTATTTCTCTAAGATCCAGTTCAATTAACATTGGTTATTACAATATCTACACAGTGCCACATCCCAGAAGACTGTTTTCTTCATAGCTACTGCTGTGAAAACCTCAAATCTTACACAGTTCAATATTGTCCACCCACTTATGTCATGGTCCCTTTCCTTCTGGCTTTCCCACCAATAACCTATATGCATTCCTCCTCTTTTCCATTTGTGCTACATGCCCTGCCCATCTCATCCTCTTTGTCTTGATCATTCTAATTATACTTGGAGAAGAGTTGAAGTTATGAAGCTCCTCATTATGCAGTTTTCTTCAACCTCCAGTCCATCTCTCTTTGGTCCAAATATTCTCTTCAACACCCTGTTTTCAAACACCCTCAGTCTATGTTATCCCTTAATTTCAGAGACCAAGTTTCACACCCATACAGAACCACAGGCAAAATTATAGTTTTGTATATTCTAGTTTTTATGTTTATGGATAGCAGATGAGAAGACAAAAGGTTCTGGACTGAATGGTAGCAATCATTACCCGAGTTCAGTCTCCTCTTAATTTCCTCCTGAATCGGGTTTCGATCTGTTATCATATTCCCCAAATATCTGAACTGTGCCACATTTTCAGAACATCTGTTTCGTATCTTTATGTCATGATTTTGCCCTGCATTTTGGTGATGAGACAGTAACATATACTTAGTTTTCTCTGTGTTTACTTCTACAAGAAATAGAATGAAAAAATGTATTGAATTTTTATGAGATTTCTGTAAGAATTTTTCTTATGTAACAGCAGGATTATTTAACCAGAAGAACCAATTTCTCACATATGCTAGATAGAGCAGGGTTTACTGTATCAAAATAGATCTTAGGAAAATAGGGTATTTGAGTGTGGACTGGATTCATGTGGCTCAGGACAGGGCCTAGTTGCAGGGTCTTGTGGATCTGATGCAGGACTATAAATGGAGGGAAATATTTTGACTAGCTGAGTGACTATTACCTCCTCTAATTGGACTCTGCTCAATGGAGTTAGTTTCTCATAACATGAAAGTATGATGTACTTCCTGCATTGTTGATATCTGTCTCATAAATTATTTCTAGATTTTCACATCTCTTGGACCAGCTCCTAGCCCAAACAATGATTGCATGTAACACAGGAAGGATTCTGAGACTGACAGATTAACATTTTCACCTTTATCATCAAGATTTTTATCTTCTGTATAGAGTCTATTGAAAGTCAAGCGTTATTTTGGAGAAAGATGTCACCTTTGAAACATCAGTTGACTTTCAATGGACTACACAGCATTATATCTCATAACCACTACTATGAGAACCTTAGATCCTTTATCACAATCCTTTCCAGTAATAGACCCATGGAGGTCTGTTACAGATATTATCATATAAAACCCTTAAGTCATTTTTATGTCTTTCCAAACTTATTTTTCTCCTGTTTCATATTTTAGATTTATTTTAATTCTTTCAAAATTCATCCTGTCAGTGTTCTTTGATTTTCTTTCGTGTTAGTATATAAACTCTGTCATTTTTTTCAAATTCATATTAATGTATCCTGCAAGTCCTCATGAAATGCATTTCTGCTGGTACAAATCTTCTCTTATCTAAATTATTTGAGAAAGTTCATTTGTAACCTAATGTGTCTTGTTTCTGTACAGGTGTGGCTTGTGATGCGAATATAAATGATTGTGCTAGTTCACCATGCGAGAATGATGGACAGTGTGAGGATGGCATAAATGATTTCCGATGTACCTGTGAACCAGGCTACACAGGAAAGAGGTGCCAACACACAGTGGATGATTGTGCCTCTGAGCCATGTCAGAATGGAGCATCATGTGTAGACAAATTGGATGGCTTTGTTTGCAAATGTAGACCAGGTTTTGTTGGTAAGTAATGAAGAGAATGAAATGTCATTCTTAATCTTTCATACTTTGAAGCCTAGTGCTACAATATCTGCAAGAATTCTTAGAATGTTTTATAAAAAATCAGTAACATAAGAGTTAACCTTTATAGTAGAGATGAATTGCTGAAAGCGTTGAGAATAAAATACTTTGCACAGATATGCATTCTTTAAACATGCATATGAATTACAAGTAATGGAAAACAATATATATGAGACAAACTCCGTCTTAAGTGCAACAATTTTATTGTAGTCCTTTCTTCTTCCCTTCCTCCACACTACATGTTTCGGCCCTAAATGGCCATCGTCAGGTGTGTATTCTTACATAGCTGCTACACTGCCCGTAGTTTAAAATTTAAAATCACCAGTCTTTCCAATTGTATGTATGTATAAAGTCTTTGTTAACCTACATGCGTCAATTTGATTTCTAAAATTTGCACTTTTTTAAAACTTCAATTCAAATTAAAATGTCTATAAATCTTCTTTTCTTTTTCCAAATGTTTAAAAAATAAAATTTTCTCGGGGTACACGCCCTATGTCTATAGTGCTGCAGCGGCTACTTCTTGTTTAATCGCTGTTCAGTTATTGTTCTGTGTAGGCTCTCTGTGTGTGTGTGTGTGTCGCTGCTTATCTTTAATACGTGTATTAATACACGTATTAAAACATGTAGTGTGGAGGAAGGGAAGAAGAAAGGACTACAATAAAATTGTTGCACTTAAGACAGAGTTTGTCTCATATATATTGTGTGAGTGTAACAGGATGCTCAAATATAATATTGTAAATGGAAAACAAGCCTGTAAACATAAGCTAAATTTGATCATCCAAAGCATTGCAGAACATGGCCTCATCAGATCAGTTGGTTCACTAGCAGAATTAAGATTGTCATGATTCAGTTGGCAGAGATATTTCTAAGTATGATTATTTGTTGTTTGTAGGTTTGCAGTGTGAAGCAGAGATTGACGAGTGTCTCAGTGATCCCTGTAGTCCAGAGGGAACCAGACAGTGCATTGATCTTGACAACAGGTTCTTATGTCACTGTCATGAAGGATACACTGGAAAGTACTGTGAGGTAAGGACATTGAATTACAGATTGATGGTATCACAAATTAATTTACATAGACTGTAGGAAAATTTTAAACTTATGTCTTCCTAAATTACAGAATTATCTTTTCTGTGATGAAATACATTTTTGTTTGAAATATACAATTTTAATTTATTTAGGTTGCACTTAGTCACATCATATGGACAATTTAAATTTTGTAGTCTCTGATATTTAGTTTCCAAATATCCCATCATATAAACATTAAATAAAGTGAATATTACTACTTCATGCATGATGAGTACATTACACCAATCTATGGGTTAGAAAAATTGAATTTAATAATTAAACATCTATGTATCAAGTCCGTCAATGCAACGATCATTAAAACCATTTAACACTAACACAACATGTTTTGTCCAAAGATGGCCATCCTCAGGTGTTTCAATGCATTCAAAGTGTTATACTGCTTTGATGTGCGCTAAAATTGTGCCTCCCATTTCACTTAAAATAACATAAATAATTACTTAAAATGCATTAAAATTGTTTCTTTTAAAATCTTTCATAAAATCCTATTCCACCTCATAAGGGGTGTCATGAAAGGACTAGTGAAGACAACACCACACGCTGCTAGAGGAACAACACACAAGCAAGGGGCACATTACAGATTGCAGACGTAGCAAAACAACAGAAGAAGAAGCTGCTGAGACAAACTGCCTGGAATATCGCACAGCTCTAAACAAGTGGATGACACCCCTTATGAAGTGGAACAGGATTTTATGGAAGATTTTAATAGAAAAAATTTTAATGAATTTTAAGTAATTATTTATGTTATTTTAAGTGAAATGTGATGCACAATTTTACTGTGCATCAAAGAAGTGTAACAGTTTAGATGCATTGAAACACCTGAGGATGGCTGTTTGTGGCCGAAACACGTTGTGTTAGTGTTAAATGGTGAATATTTTAATGATTGTTGCATCATTAACAGACTTGATACATAGACATTTAATTAAAGATGTGCAACAGGATGCTGAAATACAGAATTATGAATTTAATATGCATGATATTAAGGTTCCTGTCAGAAGTGTAATTGGTTCTGCAAAATTACTATTGCTTGAAACTTATCAATATACTTTTGCTGTAATGCCCATTTCTTCTGGAATAAAACTGTGAAAGTCAGATAATGTCAGGCTGTAACAGGAATGTTTGGTATAAATGAGTTGCAGCTGTTTATTTCTGTTAAATAAAAACTTACCTATTAATGTGGGGTTAGAGTTTAATGTTATACTGGTTCCCAGAGCTTACATGGCCTGCTTGTTGCATAGATTCACTGTGGTAACCAATAATTCACAGTCCACTTTCCACTGTAATTAACTTACATTATAGAAGAGTCTCAAAGTGATGACCCTGTGCTTCTAAGCACGCCCAGCATTGTGAAAACATTTTTCTAGTAGATGATCATTTTTAGCTTACTTTCCCTCTTTTGAAAGTAATAAAAGTAGAGTTATAAGGTCACCTTGCTTTGTGTGTGTGTGTCTACATGTGTATTCTCCCCTAACAATATTAGAACACCTGTATCAATCTTCATAAAGCTTGGTATATATATCGTGCCACATGAGGCCATCTCCATGTTATACTTCATAAATCTCTCATATCCATAATACCAACACTGCACGCATCTCAAATTGTTTAGGTAATTAATAAATGTTAATTATTTTAGTATTTAATATTTGATATTTAAAAATTTAAAATAATAAATAATACTTAAATGTAATCTTACTAGGGTTCATCCTGTTGTGTGTCATAAATAAGATATACAAAAGTATATAAGGTATCTACACGACAATATTCTGTACTTACAAACAAAGAAGACATCACTGTATCAACATTTGCTTTTATTATGCTTTTACAGGCGCAGGTCATCATCAGGCGTACAAAGCACCAGTATGAGCTGATGAATTGCAATTAATTATCATGTTGCATCTTTAAAAGCATAATAAGAGCAAATGTTGATACAGTAGTGTCTTCTTTGTTTTTAAATACAGAATATTGTTGTGTAGATGGCATACATTATATACTTTTATATATCTTAAATACTTAAAAGTAACTCTTTTCTGATATTCAGTCTGTGGTGAAAGGAAACTTGATGATGAGTTCTTCCCAGAACTTCCTATTTAATTATGAGTACATTTGTAGGTCAATAATTTTGAGTTAAAATTCTTTAAAAATAAATCAGATAATTATTATTTTTATTTTAAACTGATAATGTGGTCAATAAAGGACAATGGGAAATAAATTGTTTTAAAATATTGATTTACTTTTTTAGTTTTCTTACAAAATATATGCATACAGTATATATATTTTAGGATAAGAAATTAGAAAACTAGTAACCTTGGATCATTTTATATGATAATGGTCTGCTGTTGGGAGAAAACCCAGAACTATATATCAGGAATATTTCATGATAACATTTGAGTGACTATAGATTCTATGTTGTGACATATATTGCCATAGGTGAACATAGATGACTGTGCTTCTGAGCCTTGTCTGAATGGAGCAACTTGTAAAGATGACGTGGGAGAATTCCAATGTGAGTGTCCACCTGGCTGGACTGGTTCTCGCTGTGAATCTGACATTGGCACATGCCAGAACAAACCCTGCCAGAATGACGCAACCTGCATTAACTTATTCCAGGATTTCTTCTGTGTGTAAGTATCACATAGGAGACAGTTACTGTATTTAATTTAACTTAAGAGAAAGCCTCATTTAATTTTCTAACAAAACTTGAAGGGTATCAACTTACTTTTATTTTTTGGAATACATCAAATTACTGAAACGGTACAAAGAGGACAGCACTGAAACTCATGTCCACAGTTTTCAGTACCTTCAGGAGACTGAAGGAAGTCTAAGTCTCATGTAAAGAACAAGGTATAACTTTAACTCAATTAGTGATAAGTCCACTCTCTAGGGAGGTGTCAGTGGTAGACCATTACTTCCTACGACTGTTCTGCGACAGGTAATTTTTTAACATGCACAACATTTACACACACACGTGCATACGCACATGCCTTTCAAGTTATCATCTTTGGTGATGTTTTCAGAAAATTTCCATGAGTGATTCTAGTACAATTTCAGCAAATAAAGGAACAATTCTATGTCTGATATTCTTATAATTTACTGTCTCTCCCCCCCCTTTTTAAAATATATGTTTTGGTTGTCAGATATGTTAAATAAACCTGCCACTGATAGCATTAAAACATCTGCTTTGTTTCCAGTTGTCCATCTGGCACAGACGGAAAACACTGTGAGACTGCACCTGAACGTTGTATTGGCAAACCATGTATGCATGGAGGACGTTGCCAAGACTTTGGTTCAGGCCTAAATTGTTCTTGTCCTGATGATTATACTGGTATTGGTTGTCAGTATGAATATGATGCATGTGCAGCAGGGGCTTGCCGCAACGGGGCTACCTGCATTGATAATGGCCCTGGTTACACCTGCGTCTGTCCACATGGTTACACTGGTGAGACTGGAGATCCATTTTGTTAAGAGCACACGTGGACCATATATGTTCAGATAGTTTTCCTACTATTTATAGAATCTATGCTAGTACCCTACATTCATGAGAGAACAAATTCTGAACCTTACAACCTCTGACTTCTTCTCATCTTTTCATCATTTGCCACCTCTGCCTCCCCACCACCAAGATGAAAGTTGACTTTCAGTGAAAGAGATTTAATAACTTTTGGATATTCAGCAATTTTGGCAGCTGAAAACAAAGGCAAAGCATTATTCTTCATTATATTTGAGTTTTTGGATCTTTGTTTCTAGAAAAGAAGCACTAACTCCATGGAGACAAGTCCTTGTTGAGAAGCTGCCAGTTATGCAGCTACTCAAAAATTTCCCAACATCTTATGGAGTGTGAAGGTTCAGTACCATGTTCACAAGAGCCCTTCACTGATTTTTAGCCTGAGCCAGGTCAATCCAATTCATACCACCCCTTCCCACCTTTCTAAGAATAATTTTAATATTATACACTCATGTACATTTTGGTCTTCCTAGTGGTCTCTTTCCCTCTGGCTTTCCCACCAATATTCTATATGCATTCCTCTTTTCCCTTATTCTCCTTTATGCCCTGCACATCCCATCCTCCTTGACTTGATCATTGTAATTATACGTTGAGAGGAGTACAAGTTATTAAGCTCCTCATTATGCTGTTTTCTACAACCTCCTGTCACCTTTCCCCCTTCATTTCAAATATCCTTCTCAGCAGCCCGTTCTCAAACACCCCTAATCTATGTTCTTTGTGTGATGTCAGAGAAGACCTTTCACACTCATACAGAACAACAGGCAAAATTAGAGTTTTATGTACAGGGCGGGGCTCAGAAACTTCCTTTTTGTGAAGACGCATTGTGAAGGGAGGGGAGGTCGCAGAAGAGTGGGGGTAGGCTCAGCGAACGCAGCAGTCATGGAAGTTTCTGTCTAATACCCCTCGGTAGGAATCATGAGGTGGACGAGTGAGCAGCGTGCATTTGCTGTCGAAGCCTATTTTTCGAACAACCATTCCTACGTGGCGGTGCAGCGTGCATTCCGTACTCACTTCGGAATTAAGCCCAGAGGTCTGGTTCCCAACTGGAAATCGATTGTTTTGTGGGTAGAGAACTTTAGGACAACTGGGAGTGTGGTGAAGAAATCATCAGGATGACAACAGACCATTACGATGCCAGAAAATGTGGAGACAGTTTGACAGTCCATTTTGAGATCTCCAAGATGCTCCACTCGCAAACATGCAGTCGCCCTAGACATATCCAGTCATTCAATGCACCAAATTCTTCATGAACATCTAAATTTCCATCCCTATAAGATAGTTGTTGTGCAAGAATTGTCACCATGTGATTTCCAGAACCGAATAATGGCGCGCTAAACATTATTGGAAACTTTACCCCCTGATGCACTTGTTTTCTTTAGTGATGAGGCACATTTTCACCTAGCCGGATATGTCAACAAGCAGAATATGCGCTATTGGAGTGGTAACAATCCCAGAGAGCTCCATGAGGGGCCACTTCACAGTGATAAGGTGACAGTATGGTGTGCGTTGTCGAGAGTTGGAGTTATTGGCAATTATTTTTTTGAAGAAGACAATTATGCAGTTACTGTCAATTCACAGCAATATGTGGACATGATTAAAAACTTTTTCGAACCAGCTCTTGAAGAAATGCATCTAGGAAATGTCTGGTTCCAACAGGATGGTGCCATGGCCCACACAGCCCGAGCTTTGACGACAGTTTTGAGGGCAAAGTTCTCCGGATGGCTCATCTCGCTTCAAAGTGAAATCCCGTGGTCAGCGCACTCACCCAATCTAACGTCCTGTGATTTTTTTATGGGGATACCTCAAGGCAGAGGTTTTTAAACATCGCCCCACAAACCTGCTTCAGCTGAAGAATGTTATTTGGCAGGAAGTAGCCCAAATTCTGATGCACATGTTGGAATGTGCAGAGGGGAACTTCAGAAAACGGTTGCATCAATGAATAGAGAACGGTGGCCACCACCTTCAAGATATTTTGTTTAAAACTACATGATTTCGGTGGCCACCACCTTCAAGATATTTTGTTTAAAACTACGTGATTTAAAACTTTGAAGTATGTTCTTTCATTAACTAAACATAAATTTTGCATATCAGCAATAATTTTTCTTCTATTCGCCTTCAAAAAAAGGAAGTTTCTGCGCCCCATCCTGTATATGAATTTTTATGTTTTTGAGGCAGTAAACGTGAAGACAAAAGGTTCTGGACTGAATAGTAGAAAGCATTACCCAAATTCAGTCTCCTCTTCATCTTTTTCTGAATCAAATTTTGATTTGTTACTATTATTCCCAAATATATGAATTATGCCACATTTTCAAAACATCTGTTAGCTATCTTTATGTCACAATTTTGCCCTGCATTCTGATGATGATAGAGCAATTTATTCTTAGTTTCTTCCATGTTTACTTCTAGACCAACCTCCTCACTAACATCAACTAAAATTTGTGTGTTTTTCTTTATGGTATCTATATTATCACCCAGTAGATTCACAACAGCATAGACCAGTAGCTGGTGTGTCTCATTTAATTTCAGCCCCACCTGGTTTTCCTGGATTTTCCTAATGGCATATTCTAGAGCAAAGTTGAAAAGGAATGTCAATAAAGCTTCCCCCTTTTTTTATATCATTTTGATAGGAAATTTATGAGACATGTTTACCTAAATCAACTTTAATACAGGTTTTATTTAAACACATTTTAATTAGTCTAACTATTTTCATGGGCACCCAAAATCAGTGAGATTATTGTACAATACTTGGCTCCTAACTGAATCATAGGCTTTTTTGAAACCTACAAATAGCTGATGTGCTGTCTCATTTTACTCCCATTTTTTCTTCAGTATCTGACAGATACAAAAAAAAAAGTGATCAGTAGTCGATCTGTTATGTCAAAGCTCACATTGATGATTCCCAACAATTTCATCTACATACAGACTTAACCATGAGAGAAGAATATTGGATATAATGCTGTATGAAGTTGATAGCGGTGATATGCCATAATTACTGTCGTCAGTTTTATCACCCGTCCTGTGAATTGGTACAATAATAAGACTCCTTCATCTGATCACAAAATTCTTACTTATTCCAAATATAATTAATAAGCTTATGGATCTCAGACCATAATATTTCTCCTTCTGTTTGTATCAATTCTGCCAGAATTTAATCACTACCCTGTGATTTATACTTCTTCAACATTGTCATAACAATTTCAACTTCAAAAGGACTGGAATCATCTGCTAATGGCTCAGCTGTATGTGTCTATGTGCCTAACATCACTAAACCTATGGAGATTCAATAACTGAGAGAATTAGTTCCTCCACCTATTCAAAATGTTGTGAGAATCTGGAAGCAGATCACCATTCTTATCCTTCAATTAGTTACTTTTAGTTTGGTAACCCGTCTTAAAGTCATTTATTCCTCTATACAGGTCTCTAATGTTCTTGTTCTTACTGTTCATTGCAAACTCATCAATTTTGTCTTTGAGACATTCCCTATTTTTATTCCTGAAATGCCTTTTGACTTCACATCTTATATCAGTCAGATTATCTCAGTTTATTGCACTTTGATCATGTAACCACTGCAATTTAGTTTCCTTTCATCTAACAATTTTGAGCTCCTTTCTTCGAATTATATTTTGCACTTCTTCAGTTCATAACAAACTAGACTCTCTTTGGCTGAAATTTTGTTATCCTCTCTGATAGTTTCCCAAGTTCTATTAATATCCACCTCAGTGTCTTAAGTTTTCTGAAGCTGTGAACTTATTTGAGGTTTCAACACCATACTGCTCTTTGTCCTCTACCTGTTTTATTCCTTGAGATTGAACCCCTCCATATGAAACCTGTATATTGTTTGTTTACTTACTGCCAGTCTTCCTCTAGCTTTTGCTGTCACCAGATAGTGGACAGTGTCACAGTTTTCTCCCCTGAATTATCAGACATCAGGTACACTTGAGTGATATCTTCTATCAAAATATGGTAAATTTGGATGTGACTTCTTCCATCAGGAGATGCTGAAGTAAATTTTTGACTATTACAATGTGGGAACATTGTAGGTTAGACACATAGATTTTTGGATATAAAAGGAGCCTTATGTGTGCAAAAGTAAATTGATTATATAAGTACTGAATCTAATATTCCTTACAGGTAAGAATTGTGATGAGGACGTTATAGATTGCAAAGAAAATTCTTGTCCTCCGTCAGCAACATGCATTGATCTCATTGGCAAGTTCTACTGTCAATGTCCTTTCAACCTCACTGGTGAGGACTGCAGGAAAAGTAAGTACATTCACCATCAAATTAGAAAACCCCAGTCATTGTTTGATACAATTTCAAAATGTAACATGATCTTTATATTTTTAACATCTTTTAAAAATAAACAAAACCAAAAACGATAAGTACAACCTTAGCGGAGTTTACCAACTATACTGTGCTGACTGTCCATTGAAATATATAGGACAGACTGGACAAACCTTTAAAATTAGATTCAGAGAACACATAAGAGATATAAAATATAATGGACTAAACTCCAAATTTGCTCAACATATATTAGATGCCACATATAAATACAGCACGATGGGCAAAACAATGGAAATTTTATATATCGGCAAAAAAGGCCAAACACTAGATACTTATGCAAGTTTTCATATTTATGAAGTCAGCAAACAAAATATACAACTAAATGATAATTTTAGTGAAATTTTTAATCCTATATATGATGTGATAATTGATGCATTCCAAACATAAACAACATTATATCTCCCTTCCCACCACATCCTCACACACCCTCCCCCTCCCCTTCCTCCCTTGGACTGACTTCAAGAACATCATATACCACTAAATCAGTTGCAATCTGTATTCCCACCTGAGCGGACAAAAATACACTGTAAAATGAGGCACCAGCCAAACAGTAAGGAAACAGTACAACCATATTATCAATACCAAATAAATAGTTAATTACAATAAATTTAACTGCCATTATTGTCACATTTCCAGATTAATACCAAATGATACTGCACCAATACCACAGACCTCCAAACAGTTAACTATATGTGTACAAGTTATGAATATACCGCTATATGCCCGCTGGACTATAATAACAAGATTGCAACACTGACTTATTAATATGAAACATTATATGAATAGTTTTTAACCATATTTTATTGTATAACTTTCGTTTTATAATAATTTTATAGTTTTATTATGTTTTTGTACCTTGTATTATTATAGTGTAACTTAGTTGTCAAGTATCCAGCTCTACTGTCACACTGAAATGCAGTTCAACCGTGCGTGAGTGCTGTAACCATGTATTTGCCTGATGATGGCTTCAAAGAATTTAAAAATAGTATCAAATTAGTTCTGAATGAAACAATTATGTGGTTTAATAGTAACTTTCTAACATTAAATTGTGATAAATCACACCTTATACAATTCCTTCTAAAAAAGCACAGGGAAATAGAATTGCAAATAATATCTAATAATTCAATTATTACAAATATCAACTGTACTAAATTCTTGGGAATAAATGTTGACAGTACCTTATCTTGGAAGAACCATATTACAGATTTGTCATTAAGGTTAAATAAGGCTTGTTATGCAATAAGGGCAATAAAGCCGTTTATGTCATTAGAATCAATGAGGATGATCTATTATTCCTATATACATTCTTTATTGTCATATGGTATTATCTTTTGGGGTAATGCCCCTCATAATGAGTGTATCTTCAAAATTCAAAAAAGAATAATAAGAGTTATATCTGGTTCGGGTAGACTGAATTCATGCCGCGGATGGTTTAAAAAATGACAAATATTGCCTCTTCCGTCTCAGTACATTTTCTCCTTACTTCTTTTTGTCATTAAGAACAGAAATTATTTTATAGCTAATACTGATATTCATGATATCAACACACGTTATAATCACAATTTATATTTACCTCCTACAAATCTATCAATAGTTCAAAACGGAGTGCTTTTCTTGGGTAGCAAAATTTATAACCACTTACCCTCAAACATTAAATTGCTATCCAAAGATATTGTCATGTGTTGGGTGTATAACACGACAAATAACTTCACGCCTTACTGGATATAGCAAATTTTATTTCACATTCGCTCATACGATTACACAGTTTACAATCTCACAGCTACTGCTATCTGCAGTATTACAATCACTTGGCCTGCGAAGGCTTGACTACAACTGACTGGTTTACTCGTAACTCACTCAACTCATAGACTGCTGACTTGAGAACTGTGTTGCTCCGGCTCACACACCAACTATGTCACTCCTGATCACACACTAACTTCCAACTGTCTTCGGTGGCTGTGTAGTTCCTTTATATAGTTGCAGTGTTTGCCTGTTACGTAATGGGTACCGCTGTTATTACCGTTGTCTCTAGCAACCACTGTTTACCTGCTTTGCTTAGCAACCGCTGTTGGGAGTTGTTTACGGCTACGTAGCAACTGCGGCGTCCCGTGTTACGTCACCGCTGGTGGGGGGGAGGGTGTTGACCTTGGTGCAACACGTCACAATATTAAAAGAGTTCAAATTTTTATTAAAAAGCTGTCTCACTGAACATGCTTTTTATAGTATTGATGAATATTATAAATCAACTTCTCAATGAACACTTTGTCTTGATTGTCTCTACTATGGGTAATATAATTACACAGCTTATGTATCTACTACAACTGTATCAGTGTTTGTATTACTCTATAGGACTGCACTAATTTATAGTGGTTCTTAGTGTTTTCATTTGTCCTTGTATGAGTTAGGAATGTATAGTTTATTATTTTATGTTCAAACATGGCTATGAATGTATATTTTATTATTTTATGTTTAAACATGACAGATCATATATCCAATAGGTTGGTTTGACCTTATATGGATTGACAGAATGCAATAATTAAAGTAAACTAAAGTAAAAGCTGAAACATGTAGCTAAGGTGATGCTGACCTAGACCATTTCATTGTTGTGTTGCGATGGATCCCAATAAAGAATTGTATATGATCTTTACTATCTTCATTTCAGCAATCCAAGTGGATTATGATCTATACTTCAGTGATCCAACAAGAAGCAGTGCCTCATTGGTTGTGCCATTCTTCCTTGGTGCCAAATCTAGTCTTACTATAGCTATGTGGGTCCAGTTCACTCAGAAGGATGAAGGAGGCATCTTCTTTAGTCTATACAGTGTCTCGTATGTATAAAATAAAATGTAGTTTGAGCGTTTTCTTTTTCCGCTTTCAGTTCTTTCTTTCTTTTCTTTGAAATTAAATTGAATAACAGCAGTGAATAAAGAAAAACTTCATTCTTATGCTCTCAGATTTTTGCAGTTCCCTCTTTTGGCCTCAGTCAGAATTCCAAAACAACAATGCTGTTAAACTTTGGGTGATTTCACAGTTCCTCAACTTTATCTTTTTCCCAAATTTGCACTTTATTTTTTGAGTCCTACCAATGGAAATTTACTTGATTTTACATTTACAATTTTCCATTTCTTAGGATTAAAAGAAATACTAGTGCTGTTCTGCATATAGTAAAAGTTTGCCTTAGTGAAATAGGCAAATCTTTGCATATGAAAGTTTTTGAACCATTTGTACATATTGGAATATGTATTGGTGCTACTATTTGGGCTTTTGATATCCACACTAAATATGGTTGTGAAAAATTGCAAGGAAAGCAGCAGAAATATTTTAAACATCTGCTGTAGAAGGAACTGGAATCAACACTTGCCACGTAGTTTAAACATGCATATTTTAAATGGCTTGCCAAAATTATGGCATAAAGCAACCAATGCTTTTCTATATGTTACACAATTTTCATTACCCTGATTTTACATTTATTTTATATGATCCCCTCTAAAGGGTAAAATTGAGGTTTCACTGTAATAAGGACCAGCACATGAAATAACTGGGCCAGTTCTTGTGTGTAGTTGTAAAATACAGTCTTTCCTCTGAGGGAAGTAGATAAATAGCAAGTGTTTAGAGACAAAATACTCAGGAAAATATTTTATTTTAAAGAGAAATGTACTGGCTTTTGGGCTGTAAATCCAAGCTATCCATAGAAAACAAACTTCTACTATACGAGTGTATAATAAAACCCACATGGACATATGGTATATAGCTATGGGGCTGTACAAAAACCACCAAACATGAAAATAATTCAAAGACTTCAATCCAAATTCTTGCGCTCAGTAACTAAAGCATCTTGGTACGTCTCCAACTTTACTATCCACAATGATCGGCAAATTCCATTTGTCATAGAAGAAATACATAGATTGTCAACACTCTACCATCAAAGCATACTCAGACACAATAACAGACTAGCTGTAGAAATTAGCAACCCACCAAATATAAGAAGAAGACTGGGTAGACAATGGCTGTCTGACCTACCCCAACCTGCAGATGACGAAGATTAAACCCATCACTATTCCTCTACAGGGTCAGAGTGTCATCAGTGGATGTCTTCTCTACTCAAGACACCCATTTGGAACAAATTTACTTATTACTCCATATTATCTAGAGTAGATTGTAAATTTATTTATTTATTTTCATTGTAAAATTCTGTCGATCCAATCTAGGCTACAAATGTGCCTGACGGATATAGAACCAGTCACAGACAAGTAAATAAAATACACATGCTATGAAAATAAGCATAGGTCAGGTCAATAAATAAACAAAAATGTTTATCTTCCTACTTTCACATTAAACATAACATCATCTTAAATTTAACATTGTAAAAAATCATCATACGAAAAGGTAGATGATAACATTATGCCAAAATAAAGCACCTGTAATACATAAAACCTTAAAAATTCACATTAAAATTAGTAATTACTATTAAAAAATCCTTCAGAGAATAAAAAGAATTCAATAGAAGGTAGTTTTTTAGAGTATTTTTAAATTGATTCTTATTATCAGACAATTTTTTTATGCAAGGAGGTAAGTGATTAAATGCCTTTATACCTAAATACACTGCTAATTAAATAAAATAAATATCCTGGTACTGGCAGAAGATTTTATTATGTTTCCTGTATTGAAGCAATAGCAGGCAATAATCTGGATTTTCCTCTGTATCCTGGAAATGATCCCATTGTTGTCACAATCTCTGTGTCTTTGATTGATTCATTTATTTAACATCCATAACTGTAACAGAGTAATGGACAGAAAAGTTAGCTTGGACTTCCGCCAATACATATAGCAGCAGAATTAATTATTTGCTTGTGACTGTCTTTGCAAACAGAATACCTTTTTTCTTTACCAATTTTTTTCTCCAATATGCAATTTGGAGAAATGGGGTGAAATGAACAGACAGACAAACTGAAAAAGTTTGGTGCACATTTGTGTGTGTGTGTGTGTGCACGCGTGTGTGGGTGCGTGCATGCATGCAAGTGTGTGTTTTTCCCCCACCATTAATGTCTTCATATTTGTTACTGTTGCTCCTAATCGCATTACCAGTAAGTGTTAATTAAGTCAATATGAAGCGTATTATTGTTACAAAATGAGTTATAAATACATATAATAACAATAATAATACTCAGGTGATAATATGTGTTACAGATCTGCTCATGTAGCAAGCGAGCGTCGTGTTATGGTACAGGCACAAAGCAATGGTGTTCAAGTCTCCTTGTTCCCAGACTTACAGGATGTATTCCTCAGTTTCCGAGAATATGCTACAATTAATGATGGTCAGTGGCATCATATTGCTGTTGTGTGGGATGGACAGATGGGTGGTGAACTTAGGCTAATAACAGAAGGCCTCATTGCCAGCAAAGTGGAGAGTTATGGTAGTGGAAGGAAGCTTCCCCAGAAGTGAGTACAATACACTGAGAAGTGTTTGCAGGCATGTCTCCAATCAACACACAACTTGTTCCTGTAGAAATTGGCTGCTGAGTAGAGATTTATTTTAGCAGTTGTAAAAAGTAATTTCCCACAATCACGACCATAAAGTTATGACTGTTACATTTTAAACATTATACTGTGTACTAAATGAAGTACAGGAAATGTAATATAATTGATGTGGCATTTTAAATAAGTTGATGGACATGAGAAATATGTGGAAAATTCATTTATATTTAAGGCGAACCAAAATTCTTAGATAAGCCAAAATTCTACTATTGATGAAATTTTAGCTTGAAAATAATGGGAAATGCATTTCCAGTGTATGAAATGAAAATATAGAATATGAAACTAAACATACTCAAATTTTCCTTGTTTTACATGTTATACATGTAAAAAAAATTTTAAAATCACAAGTATAGCACAAAATGATGAGCACATGAAATTTGCCAAAAATTAACATCTTATCATGACTCACTTAAATTCATAAAACTCTACTAAAAATTGAATGATGGCATCATGAATTCTTAAAAATTCATAAGAGGCCATCGTTAGAAACTGTATAAATTATATTTTCTCCATATGGTTGAAACCAAAATCACCATACCATAGAGCTTATTGAACACCCAAGATTTTTCTTCTGCAAGGCTGCCTACTGAAGGTATGGCTTACCATCAGAGATGTTTTAGATAACTCTGATGCTCAGTCAGTCAGTCAGTAAAAGTAGTCATAAGCTTAAGGGGGGCCATTACTTCTGCCAGAAATATTTGTGCCTCCAGTTGCACATATTCACCCTGAGAATTCATGCCAAAGAAAATCTTAATATTTCTGGAGATGGTTGACCTTTTTTGTCATAAAAATGGTAACCCAATGTTCAGTGGTCGGTTGTGATAGTATTTAAAAACTTGTGGGCAAATATGGTCTAAGAATAGTGCCTGAGTGTGATGCCATAAAATGTTTAATAATAGAATCTGACAGTAAATGAAAGGTTGTGTGCAAATATGGCTTGTTATTTAATACTTATAAGTAACAATATTATATACTTTCACTGCAAGAATTATCATCAAACATTATTATACACACATTATTTTTGATTAATTCTTATTAGTGGTTACATGAATTTGATCTTTGTTGAAGAATTTGAACTTCATATGATGATGTTTTAAGCAAGGAGATTTTCTGGCAGTTGTGACACGGTACAGCCTTTTTGTTATGTGCAAACACTGCAGTTTCTCCTGATCAGTTGCAGTCATTATGAGACTGAAGTAACTTTGAATGGGGTAGTTTGTATTCCATATATTAGAGGAGATGCTTAAATCTTCCCTGTTAATTCAGATAGTTCATCTCTGGACATGAGGGATATTTCAAGACAATATTTTCTCTGAGTCTACTTCTTGTGTATTGATGTTCCAGTAGAAATTATCTTCTAAATATCCCAATAAATAGTGGAAATTAATGTTTAATATACAGATGTTCTGTGGTTTTAGCATCTAATATTTTGTGTGCTCACATATCCATTCAAAAGAAATGAAGCTTTATAAAAAAAATTCAGTGAATTCCATAGTCATGAATTGACTATAGATGCCAGTTACAGAAATTAAGTCTGAGTTCTGAATCATGTGACCACAGGCAGTGCACAACTGAGGTTTTGTAAGGTTGTAGTCTCAGCAGTGTTGTAACGGTTCTTGTGGCACTTTTGATTCTTCTATTTTTTATGCAAGATGATTAAGAGATTTACTAAGCGAATGTTCAAGTTGAACTCCAGTACTGTCCAACTTTCCATCTTTTCATTCTTGAAGTTGACTTTCTTCCCTGTCTGTTATCACATCAGTTGTTCTTCCTTTATTGACAAGATTCTGAACAGTGTTTCTGTTGGAAATTTCAATTCTAGAAAACCTTCTTATGAATTCCCTCACACTCTTCCTAGTAGAGTTATAAGATTCTTGTAAAAACATTGATACTGTAATGTAAATTTACAGTTTCCAACACACAGTCAAGCTTGCACAACAATTAGTCACAAGTGGACATGAAACTAGAGTATACACCTTCTCTTACTAGTGCTGAATCATCAGGTTAACCTCCTTTACTATTACAGCAGACAGAAGTAGGAAAGTGGCAGGATTACACATAGCAAAAAGGCCTCATATTATCTCATTCTAATTCTTTATGGTTATTTTAATTTTACAGTGGTTGGGTAACACTTGGAAAACCAAACAGTGACAATCCTAAAGCATACACACAATCGGGGTTCCAGGGACATTTGACAAAAGTACAGATATGGGCAAGGGCACTGGATGTTACAAATGAGATTCAAAAACAGGTACTGTACCTTACAGAATTAAATTACTGTAATTGATTGGTAATGGGAAGGTAACACTAAGGGACAACATTGAAAGGTAAGTTCACATATTTCTTATAATTCTTGTACTTTAATAGATAATATCTATATTAATAGCCACTTACATGGATTCACTGTGCATCCTCTTATTAATGGTCTGTTGGACTATGATGCTCAGGTCATTGTTTTGAATAATATTACTGTTCTAGGCCATGAACTGATATTTTATTACAAAAGAGTTATTAATAATTATACTATAGGTCAGTTTTTATTTTTGTTAAGTTATGAAAATTTGGAAGATTTGAAACTTTCATAGCTAGTAAATGTGCTAAAGTCTTCTCAGGAAATTAGTCATCGCAATGTTGAGTAAGAAACCAGGGTTTCAGAGATCTCCTCTGTCTCCATCATCAGGGTTGATACTGGTAACGGAAATGAATGAGATCTCTGAAACGTTGGTTTTTAATCAGCATTGTAATTTTTTATTTATGGACAAGTAAACATGTGGCTTTCATGGTAAAGTCTTTGTTATTTTCATTTCCAAAGTTATGGGGCATAAGTATTGACTAAATTTTTTGTTCTCATTCTATTCAAAATTCTAGAAGTATTTCACTCATTTAAAATGTGGTTCATCTGGCCCCCCCCCCCAAGAAAAAACATCGTAATGGGCCCATGGTCAAAAAAAAAAAAATTTGGAACCCATGGTTTAGAGCATGAAGTTGATCAATCACTGCATCTACATTTGAGGCTCAAAATATGTGATGTTTTATCGATACACTTCCTGTACGACTTCTTGGAGTAGTGAAAATAGGAATTGAACCAGCTCCCAAAATGTGTTGTGCATTGGACATATTTCAGACAATGGATAATATCCAACATAATAGTTATATGTTCATATAGTTGATGAATCATTGCTACAAATCTTAGAGAGCTTTTCATGAAATGGATATAAATAAAATATGAGTATAAATATAGCTACATTGTATCATTTGAATTATATTTATTATAGGTTAGAGATTGCCGCACAGAACCTGTGCTTTACCGTGGTCTCACCCTGACTTGGGCTGGATATGATGACACAGTAGGTGGAGTGGAAAGAGTGGTGCCTTCTTACTGTGGCCAAAGAGTGTGTCTTGCAGGGTACGGTGGGGCTCATTGTGAACAGCTGCAAGTTGACAAGGTGAGGAATGAACACAATATTTGTATCATAGTCACAAATGGAAAAATGGAATTCAGCATTCTCTTGGAACATTTATTATGTATTGAATGTGTGTGGTCTGTTCAAAGAGTTTTGAACTTTTGAAATAGTGCTCCAATTCGACATCTTAGCAATGTTGAGGAAGTTGTGCTGCCTAGTGAATTGCTCCTAATTATCATCCTCTTTGCCATGTCATCCTGCTGTCATCACCCTAGAGCTATTTGTTCACATGCATGTAGAGTGTGTTTTGTGATATTCAAGATGGCTGATATTCATGAGTAATGTATTAACATTAAATTTTGCTTCAGACTAAGGAAAACGTTTGTGGAACTCATGAAATGATGACAAACGTTTATGGTGATCAGCGCAAGAGCCCGTACACACTGTTATGAATGATTTAAGTGATTTAAGGATGGTCGTTAGTCGACACAATGCGCTGCTTTTGGGACAGCATTCAATGCCATGTGACAATGCCCATGCTGCACAAGTTCATGAAATTGTGAGTTCTAATCATCCTTTGACAATGTGGGAAATAGCAGAGGAGTGCAACATATTGTGACATGTTGATCCCTACCGCCCCAGCTCCACGTAGCGGTAACTGAGCGCTCGCGTAATAGGTGAGTAATCACCCCGCAATGCGCAACGCGCGGTGACGTCACGAGCGGAGCCGAAGAGAGCCGAGCGGAGCCGAAGATAGCCGAGCCCCGTAACCTGGCAACTACGCAATGCTAATCAACAGCGGTGACATCACACTAGCAACAGCGTCCTAGGCTATACGCCACGTCACACTAGCAACAGCGCAAGGCTATATAAGTGGACTTCACAGCAGCTACCAGTTCAGTTGAAACATAACAGCCTGTGAGGGTGCGATACTTAAGAAGTCAGTGAGCGGAAGACTTTTCGTGTGCTTTCCAGACATAGTGAGTGCGGTAGTACAGTTATACTCGGAGTGTGTAATTCAGGGAGACTTGTATAGCTCCCGCGTTATTAGTACGTGAAGACAAGTGAAGATTGTGTTAAGAGATTTTGTTGTAGGGTTTGTAAAGTGTGGAAACCCGTAATAGTGTGATAATTAATTGTAGCCGTTATTTGTAGATTGTTAAATAAACCAATTAGCCATCTCTACGGCGTCTTCAGTAACGTAAACACGTTACAATATCAATAGGATCATGTCATGACATTCACTCATGGAACTGAGCCCTTCTTGAGAAGCTGTGAATTGTGCAGCTACTCAAGAACTTCCCAGCATTTTATGGAACCCAGAGGTTCATTACCATGTTCATGAGATCCCTCCATCAGTCCCTATCAAGAGCCATATCAATCCAATCCATACTATTAGAAATGCATTGTGTAGTTTCATAGTTTGTCCCATGATTTCTGACACAAGATCCGAGAGACAGTTGCATTGCCATCTGTTACGAGCTTCTGGATCACGCTAGCAAGGATGAAAACTTTCTGAAAAGAATTATAACCAGTGATGAGACATTGGTTTATGGATATGATATGGAAATGAAAATGTAGTCTTCACAATGTGCTGGAAAATATTCACTGAGACTGAAAGAAGCACACCAGGTCATGTCAAGTGTGAAAGCCATGTTGACAGTTTTTCTTGACATCGAGGGTGTGGTGCATCATGAATTCCTACGTCGTGGGCAAACAGCGAATTGATGGTATTATCCTGACGTGGTGAAATGCCTAAGAGAAAATATGAGGAGAAAAAGACCTCAGTTGTGGAGAAACAATTCCTAGTTACTCCATCTTGACAATGCGCCAGCTCATGCAATGCTACTGATTCATGACCTTCTGGCCTACACAAACACAACTGTGCTTCTCCAGCTACCCTACTCACCTGACCTGGCTCTGGCAGACTTTTTTCTTATTTCCCAAACTGAAACCCACTTCAAAAGAACGGTGATTTCAGACAATGCAAGAGATAACAGAAAATTCACAGACGGAGCTACGCATGATCCTGAAAAAGGCATACAAAGACTGTTTCCAAAAGTGGCAATGGTGTTTGGAGTGGTGAATCAATGCAAGGGTGGAGTCCTTTAAAGGTGAGAAGGCTCACTCATCTGCAGGCATGTCTGAAAAATGTATAAAAAAAGGAATTCCAAAACTTTTTGAAGAGATCACATAGTTATGTACTTTAGCATGGAACTGAGAACTCGGATAGACCAGAAAAATTGGTCTGTAGAGCATCTCTGCATTGTTAGGAAATTTAAGTCTAGTTAGTCTTTTAAAAGTATTTGTTTGTATAGCTGTGAGAGAACCTATACCTCATCTTCCAAATATACATTTTTCTGAGTAGTCCCATTACAAATCAGTATTGCTGAATTTAACTGTTTTTATGCATTTGAGTGACTATAGATTGGTTTGGATTGGCAGTCGGATTAATTGGATTCTCATATAGCCCATGCCTATGCTTCATAAATCACTATCACATTAAGATTAGTGTTCTCAATCATTGTTTTTGCTGCTCTGCTTGATAATGTCTTCTAACAGTGGACGTTCCCCTGCTTCTGAGCTCATATCCTTTGCAGGCTGATGGCCATCTCACACCAACCTCCTACCCTTCTAATTGCTGTCTCAAAAACTGTCTTGTAAGTCAAAGTCAAAATCACATTGCAACTGACGGTCAGTCAGTCAGTAAGTCTTGGTGTTGAGTCCCATCTGGGACTCATGATCAGATATTTATTACTGTTTGACAGTAATGGTCTTTTTTTTTTTTGTGTGTGGGGTGCCCTCTCTGACAAGAGGACAGATCTGTCTTTTGTATATGCTGCTGGTCTTTGCCAGCGCAGTCTTTCTCGGGACCGAGTACGTTGGTACTTGTGACCATGTTTTCTTGTCTCAGATTTGAGACGTCCCTTTTTGTCGCCTCCTATGACTCGCAGAGTCTGACTCCTGTCTAGTAATGACAGCTTGCCGTAATTATATAGCCTCGGCATGGACAGCACAGCAAACACCGCTTCCAGCAGTTACCCCATTGTATCGATTTACATGGCCATTACCTAGCAATAGCTGTTTCTGTGGCTCCACAATTCTTGCTTTGAGCAAATATGCCATATTATATTCCATAAATGTATGAACGTTAAATTTTAAAACTATGGGCATGTCTTGGCCACAATGACTAAAAAATATTTAATTTAGGCAAAGTGCAATGAATATGTTTCAAGCTGGGATAGTTCAATCAGTTTAGTGATGAGGATACAAAGTTAGATTTCTGGTAGGAGCAGAGACTTCTCTTCTGTACAATGTCCAAATCACTCTGGAACCCATCCAGCCCATACCAAATGGATACTAGGGGCTCTTTCATAGAGGTAAGGCGTTCAAGGTGTGATGCTGACTGCTCACCTCTGTCGAGTACCGTGGTTAAGGATGCTTAGTGCCGTACCTTCAGTCTCCCATGCATTTTCATGGTGTGATGCTAATTGAACATAGGCACAAATTTACCTCTTTTTAACTTCTTACACACTCTTTCATTTACTGTTATATGTAGAAGGGTAGTTCTGATCTGCTTATACTATACTTTTAATATTAACAAAGCTTGGAAAATTATCTGCAATATTTCTTTTTACATTCAATATTTAGTATTGAGCATTTGGCTGAATAATCTGCCTCAGTAAGATGAAATAATTAACCAGATTTCTAATACAGAATCAAGTTAAAACTAAGGGTACTGCAACAGTATCTAGGTAAAATCCATTGATCAGATTTCCAAGAATATGATAAAGGTTTTCAAACATTTTCTTCTGTATTATTCTACATTAGAGTGATAATTTCTAAATGTTGTAAGAGTATGAAATATCTGTCACTAACCTTTCATTATCCTTAAACTTTTAATATAAGTGCAGATATGTAAATACAAAAAAAGAAGAGGCATAACTGTTAGCGTAAATCGAATAAGCACCTGAAGATGGCACTTTTGTGCCGAAACATGTAGTGCGAGTGAGAGGAGGAGATAGATGAGTGTATGCACTGGAAGACTGTTGAAATAAATCATGGACATAACTGTCCCTGTGTTTCATTAATTAAGCACTATGCCATGAAGTCATACAGGGGAATGGAGGTATAGCAGCACCAGTCTTGACTTTGGCACTAGATGTAGGCGAGTGTTNCCTCCCCCCCCCCGCCACTTTACCCCTGCAGAAACAGACTATGGTACCTACTGGACAGGAGGCTGGGTGAGCCTCAGACACAGTAGAGAAGAGATACATCATCCCCCGGCTGGGAATTGAACCTCAACCTTGCAGTCTGCAGTCCATCTCTATACTGACTCCTAAATACAATAAAACCGTCATTTAATATATTATGCCATGATAACTGACAAAGACAGCATAAACAAATTAATCTTTCTTAATCATTCACAATAAAAAATATTGTTTTTATTCCAAATGTCCTAGGTTTCTCTCTAATTGAACCTCTATACAGATGCTAAGCTGTCTCTTACAGGTGGCACCAGTTGTTGAGTACTGCCCTGGTGATCTCTGGGTTATTGCTAAAAATGGTTCAGCAATAGTTAGGTGGGATGAACCCATTTTCAATGACAATGTGGGAGTTGTCCGTATAGAAAGAAAAGACAACCATTATCCTGGTCAAACACTTATGTGGGGAACATACACAGTGGCTTACGTGGCCTATGACAGAGCCGGAAATTCAGCGACATGTTCATTCAAAGTCTACATGCTTGGTAAGTTGGCAGTAATATTAAATAGTAATTTTAATTCACTTTCTATGCTCCATAGGAAGAGTGTGTTTGTGGTATATTATATCTGCAATATGAAGGGCCTGTAATATAATTTATCTATTTATTTATTTTTATTTATTTAATGATAATCTAAGTAGCTCAGAGGGTATAGTGGCAAATAGCAGGATGATTACTGAATTGCAAAGAATGTTCAAGGAACTGGTCAGGTCCAAATTTGAGCTATTGTTCTGGTATTTGTCTGGATGGTGTATAGTCAATAAAGAAAATTGCTACAAACCACAGCATTTAAAGAGAGTTTGAATGGACTGATTTCTGCTGTGTGAATGAGATAAATTTAAGTGATATGTCAAAGGGCTGATATTCATTATAATTTTCAATGTGGGTCAGTTGTCCATTTTGAAATATTTCATTGAGAAACCTGATATTTAATTTAAAGTTTCAAATGTTAAAGTAATCTGGTCATCCTATGTAAAAGGGCTGAACTGTTTATAATTTATTAATGAAATGGAACTGATGAAAAAAAACTGCAGGTATATTTGAACATTTTTTCATATTCAGTTGCATTTCTAAAAAGACTGAGATATATTTGTGTCTGTTAGAAATTTATTATATCACTTAACTCTATTATAATTTTGAAAAATGAAAACATTTCTGTACTTTTAGCCTACTTTCCTTATTTTTTAAAATGGAAGTAGACTTATAAGAACTTCTTGTTCTCTGCATGTCTGTGTGTCTATATATGTATTCCCCTAACAAATTTGAATTCCTAAAGTAATCTTTTTGAAACTTGGTATGGCACCTGAGCCCATCACAATGGCATAAGGTAATAAATAACCTTAATATTCCTTGAATTCCAAATCGATAGTCATGAAACTTGATATATATATATCATGCCACCTGATCATCCTTTTTGCTATAGCAAAAGGATGATACCTCAATACAGCGAGATGCCAAAATATATAATATAATGCCACCTGAGACCATCTGAATGGTGTATTTCATAAACCACTCCATTCAGTAATATGAAAACTAAAGCCTCTAAAATTGTGTTTTTTTCTTCATTATGGATATACACTTTGTTTAATCAAGGAGGAAACTTTACAACACTGCTGACTGGGCCCAACATTCCTCACAGTTTGCTGCTGTAACCATTGATAGCAGAATGAGTCATTAGCGCCGATAAACGCTCGCCATTGGGTGGCGTGATCTTACCACTGCAGTTAAGTCACATTAATAGTCAGTCTGTGTTAGAGATGTCGATAGGCAGTCAACATTTATGCTGAAATGAAGTTCACTATTGAAGAGCGTGAGTTTTTTGTCAAAACTTTTGCAAGGAAAAAACTTTCAAACAATGTATCTGTAAGTTTCCTCCTAAATAACCTAATTCGCCAGTTCCCACAAAGTCATGTGTATCCAAGTTTGTGAAAAAGTGGCGGGCCACAGGTTCAATGTGTGATATAAAGAAGCAATCGAAGAGGATTGTGCTGACTGAAGAAACATTTCAGGATATTGAGGCACAACTACAGATCAGTGCTCGAAAATCTTTAAGACGCTTAACACAGGAAACCGATGTTTCACCAGGATCTGCTTTCACAGTCACAAAATTTATCAGATTTTGCCCTTATAAAATGACAGTTGTACGTGAGATGAAACAACTAGATTATGCACAAGAATTCGTTTTTGCAACTGGCTGCTGCAAAATGTGCACGATGGAATCATGGATCCACAGCTTCAGTTCATGACTGATGAAGCATGGTTTCACGTTAGTGGTCATGTCAATTCATAAAATGCAAGAATATGGAGCGATGAAAATCCTCACGCTATGCAGCAAGTGCCATTACCTAGTGAAAAGGTGGGTGTGTGGTGTGCTGTAAGTCTGCAGTGAATTATTGGGCCCCCTTATTTTTTCACGAAACCGTGAACTCTGACCACTATGTTAATGATATTCTGAATCCGTTCTTCAAACAGCTGACTGCTGAAAAAAGACAATATGGGTATTTTCAGCAAGACAACCCTATGGCACATACGATTAATGCATCCATGGTCGCAATACAGGAAGTATTTGAAGACAGAATAATCAGCAGGAGACGGTGGCCTCCCAGATCCCAAGATCTCAGTTTTTGTGATTTTTGTCTTTGGGGAAACCTAAAGGGAAAATTCTACAAGAATAATCCTCACACCACTGAAGCTCTGCAGAATGAAATAACAAGTGTAATTAGTTCAAATACTGTGTACCAACTTCAGAAAGTGTTGCATAATTTATTTATGTGATGCAAGGCATGTTTGCAATCAAGGGGGTCCCTTTCAGAATCTGTTATAAAGCAAGGCAAATTTGTGTTATATTTTTACAGTATTCTTATAATGTGTGCATGTACAGAAACTGATGTGAGGGAATAGTCGCGGAGAAACATTCCATCCACTCCATGCTAGCGAGAGTGTGCACATTTATCAGTGTTAATGACTCATTCCGGTATCGGCAGTTAACAGCAGCAATGTGTGAGGAATATTGGGCCCGGTCAGAGGTATTGCGAAGTTTCCTCCTTGCTTGAACGCCCTGTATATTAAAGTTTTTTTTATCAAATATTCAAATTACAGTGGAGGGAAAGTAGGCAATTAGTTCTTCCAAGAATTTCTTATTATTTTATAAGATATGTTCCTCACACTTATTAGAGAAACTTTACTTTCAGCTGAATTTTGTCCTGAGCTTTCTGATCCAATTGGAGGGACACAAATGTGTAAGGACTGGGGCTCAGGAGGGCAGTTTAAGGTGTGTGAAATTGCTTGCAATCCAGGACTTCGGTTCTCACAGACAGTTCCTAAATTCTATACATGTGATGCAGAAGGTTTCTGGCGCCCAACAAATGATCCAAATCTACCTCTTGTTTATCCTGCATGTACTGGTAAGTATAATTCCTTCTTAATCAAAGGTAAAAATAGTTACCAATTCTCATTCTCTCATCCCAAATACATTATATTCTTAATGTACAAGAGACCTAAAAGTCAGAATTTTGGAGTCAGAAAAGTGTCATGGAAGCATCCATTGCTATGTAGTGGTTTGTTGAAACATGCTACCATGGCAATGAATATGCATGTGACTATCAGTCCATGCCATGGCCGCGACATAGCTCAAGCAGTTAGTTGCTAGATTCCCACCGCGGCAGCCCAGGTTCGATCCTGGGTCTGGTCGAGTGAGATTTGTGGTGGACAAAGTGGAGCTGGGGTGGGTTTTCTCCGAGTACTTTGATTTCCCCTGCCAATCTTCATTCCACCAAATTCTCCATCATAATCACCTGGGGCATGCTAAAATAGGCCAATCAGTGTCTGCCATGCTGAGTGGACCCAGTTAGACTCCACCCCCCACTAAGCGAATTTTTAATATTTAGTCAGTCCATGCCAAATCTATGTAAGGAGAACCAGTAAGATCCAGAGTTGCATGACTCTCAGAGTTATGAAAGAGAAAAATATGGTCATACGCCCCATGGGACCAGAAAACAAGTATGACTGTACTGGTAAGGGCCAGTAGCAGTTTATTACACTCAAACGTGAACCAAACCCAAAGTGGGGAGCGGTTGAATGGGATCCATCAAGAATGGAAGCTGTTGAGCACAGAATTAATAGGGAGGGTGGTGGTTATAGGAAGCTGTCATGAAGCAATAAGTATGTGAAAATATAGCAGAGTGGACAGACTTGCGAAGTACTGTAGTTATTTGGAGATCATGAAGAATAACAAAAGTGTCATAATTGGTTGTAGTTAAGAGCAATAAGAGCCCCATAAATTCAGTCATCAATCTGAACCCTGTATCTTGGCACAAACCTGTGACAATACCATGTAAATAGTCAAGTTGGTTAGTGTTTACTTGTAGTTTAATCTATAACATAGAATGTGTTGACTTAAAAGATGGGATGGGCAATTTGATTTTAAAACTAGCAATTTAAATGATAAAGGTGTAGTACTGAAGAACTGTATGTATTGTCACAACTATAATTGCTAAAATTGTCTAATAAAAACAGAAGGATAACGAACTTCAGAATTCTGTAATGTTATTTTAATACTGTTACAAAAATCATTCTTTCCAACAGTGTTTATGAATTCCTGAAATAAAAATATTTTGTACATACAAATCCCAATGTACAGTACTTACATTTCTGGAAATATATTCCATCCATACTGTGATACAACTCTGTTTAAGAAGCTTATATTAGTATGGTAAATATGAAAATGTGAGTTTATACCAAAGCAGATTATCCAATTGGAGGGCATACATTTAGTAGAGGTCTTTCTTTCATGTTGAATATATGTGACACCACACAAAGTCGATCCTGTATCAGGACAATTAATGATGTTTGGTTTTTCATTTGACTGATTTTTGAGTGTGGGGGATTTAGGGTGAGGTTCCTTTGCACTATTTCCAACAAATTTGAGCCAATGTCAGGTAATAATTTTTAATGCCAATGTTCTGCCTCATGATGCTAAAATAAAGTAAATATTCAGTATTGTAAGCATTCTGCGAGTAAGATATTTCCTTGTCACATGTGTAGCTGTCAATGTTTGCATATAATTTTTCCAGTGGCTTCCAAATGTGTAATACTGTTGCTCTATTGTATAATTACAGCATCTAAGTCAGCCCAGAGAGTTTTCAAGATCAGCATGTTGTTCCCTAGTTCTGTGCTGTGTAACAGTGCTGGTCAAGGTGTTTTGCGGCAGAAGGTACGCAGTGCAGTTAATGCTCTCAACCGTGACTGGAATTTCTGCTCCTACTCTGTTGAAGGTTTGTTTTAATCCTGATATTTTATGGCATGTCTAATGTTTAAAGTTTTGGAAAAAATTTCACTGAACTCTATAAACATTTTATTTACTTAACCTAAAATGTTTCTGGAATTAAAGTTCTTATAAAATACTAGTAAAAAGTAAAGTTGTCCCTGTGTTTAACAAAATAAGCACTGCGCCATAAAGGCATATGTTGGAGTGGATGTATAGAGTCACATTTTCTTGACCTTGGCTCTAGCTGGAGGTGAATGGTCAGCTTCACGCCCTGGCCGTTTTACCCCTGGGGAAACAGCCCACAGTAACTATTGGATAGGTTGAGTGGACCCCAGAGCGTGTCTGGAAGACTTCAAGAAGAGAAAATTCTTGACCCCACCAGGACTTGAACTCTGAACCCTCAGTCATCCAGCCCATAGCCATTCACTATACTGACTATGCTACTACAGCTTGTACACAGTTACTAAGATTTAAACTGGACCATTATCATTATCCTTGTCCTCCTCCTTCTCCTGCTCCCTCCTAATATTGGATGCACTTGGCCTGTTACAGAAGCTAGGAAACAAGATGTTTCTATTTTTAAAATATCTGCAAAGCAGCACTTTGGGTGATTATTTTATATTCATATTTTTTCAACATACTATTCCCAGATTCACCTGCTTTTGGTAAAATTTGTAAATCCATACTCTTTTCTTCATTTAATTTTAGAATGTGCTTCATGAAATGCATTTTAATTGTACTGTTAATCTTGTGTCATTTGGTACTGTTGATAATATTTATTTAGTAAGTGCTTTATAAATTCAAGTACAAGTTACAACCCAGAAATTCATGATACTAAATATGGCACATAAATTTAGTTTCGCCATTAATCTTTTGGAGAAGTCACATTTTGTTGTTCTATTCATACATTAAGAGACCTGTAGCATCATACTTAAAAAGCAGAAGGAAGAGTGAAATTTAATTTCAAGGTCATGGGTTTATATAATCTACTGCTTTACTTGTTGGAGAGTTTTAAGTTTTTAATGTGGATTAGGTTGTCTGAAGTTAAGGCATTAGATGCTCATGCATAAGATCTTATGTCCAACATACATTTTACTACATACATTCATGTTTTCTCATTTCTTACAAAATCGTAAACTTGATGAATGTGAGGAATTGCAGCACCCAATTCTGCTTTTGAGTCCATGTTAAGCTCTGTGTTTCCCTGATATCTTTTCATCTTCATTGTGACCCTATTATTGAAAGAAAATATAGCATCTTGCCTTATGTGTGCTGCTATCACAGAAATGGTTTCCACACTTCTTTCCAGACTGCAACGTCCAGGAAAGTGAACAGACCATAAGTGAAGGCGTTAAAAAGAAAATTATGTGACTACATCATGCATTCAAAATTGTAACGTTTTGTTGGTTGGATGAACTTTATTATAACCGTTCCATTTGAATACTTTACAGGCTTTGTTTAATACTAATTATTTTCCATTTAACTGAGGAAATTTGTTCATGTTCTAATGTTTAATAATAATTCACCATAATATTTTGAATGTGTTATAAACCTCTGCAACTGTGGCAAGGTAAAATGCATTTAACTGTCATAAAATAAATATGCTCGTGTGAAACGTCTGGGTATTTGTGTTTGTATAGGTTTTCACTAATATGTCTTTTAGTTCAGGTTTATGTCAACTTATTGAATACTTATATAACCTAAAATAATAAATTGAAGACTATCATATATGCAAGGAACACCTGTGTAACCAGTATAATATTGTTGCGTATTGGGCGTATAACGCGACAAATAACTTCACGCCGTATTTTATATAGCGAATTTTATTTCACATCCGCTCTTACAATCACCCAAATTACAGATTTACGATTACTGCTATCTGCAGTATCACAATTAGTACAGTCCAAATGCCAGAATACAACTGACTAGTTGCTGGCTAACTCGGAACTAACTCGGGAGTAGCTCGAGGACTGACTCGTAGGTAGCTCCAGGACTAACTGACTCACTGTGAATAGCCTTCGCTGCGCCTCATGTAGCCTCGATCGGACCATACAGAAAACGGCCACGTAATAAGCACCCTTGTTGCCTGGCGCTGTGTTGCTAGTAACGCTAGCGGTAGTAACCGCTGTTACCACCGTCGTCTCTCGCAATCCTGTTGCGTCACCGTTACGTTACCGAGCGGGGGAGGGGGAGGGGAGCGCTGACTCACCCGCCGCGTCACTGCTGGTTGGGGGGGGGGTTCTCCTTTGTGCAACATGTCACAATATATAATTTCCATGCAGGACATATGATTCTGGACTTCATACACTGTAACTCTGTAAGATACAGAGTTATGGAAACCTCAACATGAGCATCATTTTGATTCTGATCATACAGTTGAGGGCAAGTTATACAAACACAGACTGAAGAAGGGATTGTTGTAAACCACTATATTTAATTATTTTACAACTGTTTTAAATTAAAGGAGTATGTCTTCAAAGACTGTATCTTTCAAATTAAATACTATTAATAGTGAATCATATATTTTATTGGGCAAATAATTTTTGTGATTTAATTATAATTTGTCAGGTACTCAAGAGTGCAAAGATCTGAACATTGATGTGAAATGTGACCATCGCTCTCGGTCTACAAGACAGATTGAGGAACCAGAAGGAAGATATGTCTTAAATGCCAGCTTCCCTGTGGACAAGTAAGGATCACTTAATCATGGTATTTTTCAGTATTGCTTGCACTGTAGTGGTTGGAGCTTTGCATCACATTTTTTAATTGAATTTTTTAAATCTTGAACATAACTGTCGACATGAAGCATTTTGAGGTCATGTGTTAACAGGAATGTAAAATTATATTTTAAGCAATGGCTAACATACCTATTGGCAAATTGTAGAACTAGAAATTAAAATAATATTCACATTTTCAGAAAATGTCTGTAATGGCCTACAACTGACACAATAATATGTCATTAGATAGTAGCCAAAGTATCTCATGTTATAAAGATTAAAGTTTCTGAAATATATCACCCCATAAGTCTAGTTATTATGCTAACCAAAATGGTCAGAAATATGTGACTGTGCAGGTTATTTTTGTTATGCTGGAGCACTAATTTTTAAAAATTTCATAGTGTAAGAAAACAGTTAATGACTTGCATACTGTAAGAAAAAAATTAGATTACCCTATCTGTAGATATAATGAAACTGAAATTACCCTATCTTAATTGAATGAATATGTAGTGTACTAGAAGCACAGGTACTGTAAAGTTATGTAGTATAAATATCTATTTATTTGTCTATCTTTTCTTCAATTGATTTAGATTTGCACTCACATTTTTAATGTAATATAGAAGCATGAAAAGATATATTCACTGTTGCCTGCAACAGTATAGTAGCACACTTTGAATGAATAGTTTGCACCTAGTATATGCACCTCCATGTTTTTGGAAACATTTGTAGTTTGTGCATTGATAATTTTGAATGGCACTGCATGTGATGCTATTCTTGACTTTCCCTAGGCTGGGTAGACAAGCTCGCCAGGCCAGTGACACTTACAATGTGGAAATCTCCTTCCCAGCTGTCAAGTAAGCTCATTCTGTTTCATCTATTAACCTTCATTTTTTTGGCAGAAGGCTCACACGAAAGACTGTAGAGCAAGAATGTTGTACTTTGTAGTATAGTAGAATAAGGTTGCTGCATTTCTGATTTGTTGATGAAGTTGCTTCATTCTTCTGATCTCATTCTATAAGTAAATAAGAATTTTATTTGTGTTATTAACTGGTTACTATGATAACCTTATACAAAATAGCCATTGCTATTTGGGCTTATCTGCAGGCATACTGTCCACATAGCCAGGTCATTTCAACAGGAAGGTTGATGTTTAGATTATATTTTGGTTCAGACATCATTTGTATTTGTGTCTAAGCATGTTCAGGTGCAGAACTGAACTTGTGAAATTAGGTTTGCTTCAAATGTTAATTTCTATGTGCAAAAATATTTGCGTGAAGCAAAACTTCGCTCTTGTTAGTTTTTTAATTGTACAGGTTCTTACATTATACAAATAATCACAATTCATTGATGTTCAAAGCATCATACATTGAAGACCATGTATATGTCAATACGGAACATTTTGCTGCTGTATCCAGACTGCTTCAGAGCCCACCCAGCCGCTTACGCAATCAGTATCAAGTGTTATTTCCTGAAGGGTAGAGTGAAAGGCATATGTGGCTCTCCACTAATCTCTGTCTAGTGTTGAAGGTTAAAAAAGACTGGAACTTTACCTCTGCTCCCCTGCACATCATTCCTGTAATTCTTTATTCATTTAGTAGGCGTGTATAGTTGTGACTTCTTACAAGTCAGAGTATCATAACAGTAAAGCACAATAGATCACTGTAGGTCATGGTGCAGGGGCTGAGAAGGCCCACCCCTTATACTTTCATCATAACAGTAAATAGTTACATGTAAATTTAATGTTTATTTATTATAAGAGCTCATTGTAGTCATAATTATTTCCTTTAATATTCCTTCCGCTGAATGCACCTGTTAAGTACACATTATACGCTGTTACAATCTTGGAAATTCTAAAGGGTTCTGATGATGGTTGATGACACAGAATTACTGAGTTTTTGGACTTTTTCCATCATCCAGAATTCTAGGTAATAGAAGACACAACATTTCGGTCAATTACTGGATGTGATTGAGATTAGCTGTTTCTAACGGGTCCAACTGAGTAGGTGTCTTCTTCCTCACCTGAAAACGGAAACAGATCCAGTTTCCAAAATGTTGTATATTCTATTACCTAGAATTCCGGATAATGGAAAAAGTCCAAAAACCCAGTAATTCTGTGTATTACAGTCTTGTTTTACATAAATAATACTCATACTAAACTGATTACATTCCAATATCTTCCCTTCAGTGACCCTGTAATAAATTCCAATTCAAATGAGCGATCCAGCGTGCAGCGTCTCCTTGAGAAACTGATTCTAGAAGAGGATCAATTTGATGTTCATGATATATTGCCCAACACCATGCCTGATCCAGCATCACTTCAGCTGAAGTCAGACTATGCTTGTCCAATAGGACAAGTAGTAATGGCTCCTGACTGTGGTAAGTTGACTTTGGCCCTCAGGAAATTCTGATAATTGTCCATATTTTGTGGAAAAAAACATTCTTAATGCCATCATAATACAGTAAAACTTGATATATGAGGAGAACGCATTCACAAAGCTTTGTTCGCATATTGAATAATTCTAACTTTAATACTATAGGGATGCATTCATAACCTTTGTAACATATTTCCCACCATAAAATCTTGACAACTTCCCTTACATATCAGTTATATTGTAAACTTAACACTTCTTACTGAAAACAGTACTTACCTTTTTTATGCCATATAAACAAAGTCAAATTATTAGTTTCTTTTCTTTAAAGTCAGTTATTTAATAATATGTGGAATGCTTACATTTTAAAGTTAACTGATAATGTAATTATTATATATTATAGCATAACAGTAATAAGTCCAAATTTTATTACACCAAAACTTCATATATTGAGGATTCATATAGTGAAGTCTGTAAATTTGTTCATACCACTATGCAGTCATTTTATGTTAAAAATTCTGTGTTTATTACATAAATATAATTAAATAACATGCTACAAACCTTGGACCACCTCTGTCGTATAGTGGTCAGAGTTCCTGGATTTGATTCGTGGCAATACCAGATTTTCTGAGAAGTAGTGAGCTTGGAACAGGGTCCACTTAGCCTTGTGAGGATAATTGAGTAGCTATATAAAGGAAATACCGGCTCCGGTCTAGAAAACCGATATTAACTGCCTTGGGGATCTGTTGCACTGACAATGGGACACTCTATATCCACTAAAGTTGGCACTCACCTTGCCGACAAGCGGCGGTTGCTCAGTCGGTATAATTTGCTTGTGGACGACAGGCCACGGAGTTTGTTTTGTTTTGCTATAAATCTTGAAGCAAAAGATGAACCTGGATGCTTTCTTCCTGTTTTATGTGGTTTTTTGGCCAATCCGAATTTGGCATGTTAAAAAATCCTGTTCTGTAGCATGCTATTGCAACATATTTTCCAATCTTCATCTTCATTAGTGATTTCAAATGACTTTTCATAATGAAGCATACAGGGCCTTATCTTGAATATCACAACTCTGTTAATTTGGTCTGGTAGATCTAGATTTATTGCAATGAACATGCAGGAGGTTGGTAGCAAAAGGATTACAAGAAATAAGAAATTTTCACCAGTTTACATAAGGAGGGATATTTTTTGTTCAATTTTCAGTGAAAAGTTGTGAAAATGTAGCTGTTAGCTTTTACATGCCTGTCCATCCATTTTTCTGCAGGTAACAACTTCAGAACTGCTGATTTTCATGAAATTTGTATTGCAGAATGTCACAAAAATTTGTCAGCCCATTCCAAATTTGGTTAAAATCAGACAGCAGTAACAGATAATGTACATGAATACATATGAGTGTTTCTGCATGCATGTCAAGTGTAACTTGCTAAATATTGTTATCTGATTATAACATTATTAATTTGACATGCACAATACTTTCCTTTTATGTGTATAAGACCACCTCTCTGGTCTAGTTATCAGCGTTCCTGGGTACAGATCCAGAAGTCCATGTTCGATTCCCGGCACTATCAGTTTTTTTCTGAGAAGTAGTGGGTCTGGAAGAGGGTCCACTCAGCCTCATGATGATAATTGAGGAGCTATTTCAAGGAAATAGTGGCTCCGGTCTAGAAAACCAAAATTAATGACTGTGGGGATTCGTTGCGCCGACCACGCGACACCCTCTATCCGCAAAAGTTGGCACTAAAGTTCGCCGACAAGCGGCAGTCGCTTGGTCGGTATAGCTTGCTTGTGAATTAAAATCACAGAGTTTATGTGTATCAGCAAACTAAGTCCATGGAGCCTAGTCCTCCTTGAGAAGCCAGTTATCACTGAGACAGGTTCTTATCATGATCCTCCAGATAAATCAAGTTCACATCTCTCCATATTATTTCTTCAGAACCATTTTAATACTATCCTCCCACCTATGTCTAGGTCTGTCTAGTGGTCTCTTTCCTTTTAGCTTTCCCACCAAAACCCTGTATGCATTCCTCTTCTGTTATCAAATAGTCTCGTTTAAATTTTACCAAATTATCGTAAGTCATTCTGCATTCATTCTACGTACTGGAAGAGACAGTAGTGACTAGGAGACATCATTAAATGTATAACATGGGATGTGAAAAATGTTCAGAATAATCCTGCTATTCTGATTCAAATCACAATCTCTGCTTATTGTGAACTACCAAACTTTACCATTGATCTTATTTTCTGCAGATATGATAAGTAACTACTTTATCATTTGTACATTTTACATACCAGTAGATTATTGTGTGTATTCCAATTTTTCTCTAAAATATGCAAGTTTGAAGAGAGGTAAAATTCCTGTTCCCATTTAATAACATGGGAATCTCGGTCAGTAGTTTCTAAAATTTAAAAGGTAAGCGTTAATAAATGGATAAAGTGTTTAAGTGCATGGGCAACTGGAACATATTTCCATCATTTAGAACACAGTATGTGTGCCCGAAAAGGCCTATATTTCTGACATTTGACCAGATATTTAGACATCAGCAATACATATGGTAACTATAATGCCATATAGAGATCAATGAATGATTTATATCTGCATTGGTGATACAAACATATATGCAATCTTGTAAATTTGGTACTCGGTAATGTTCCTAATCTTATTTTATGGTTCATATAATGTTCTATGCAGTGATCTCAGTATAATATATATTTCCAGTTTTTACATGAATAGTGTCAGTAATAATATTTATTTTTATATTTGATTTTATTTATTATTAATAATGAATAATTTCTCAGGATATAGATGTTTCTCAGATATTACAAATGATTGTGCATACTTTTCTTCAATGGAGAAACTCTTCTCAAAACTGTAACACAAAACTGGAATTACTATTTTTGTCTTGCCTCCTTTATAAAATTGTATGCATTTTATGACTTCGTTCTGTTCAACATCATAACCTTTCTAGATATTTATATTTTTGTTATTTATAGTACCTTGTGCTGTGGGAACATACTATGATGAACAGCATCAAATATGTGAGCCATGCCCTCTTGGTACCTACCAAAGTGAATCTGGACAGCTGCAGTGTTCTCTCTGTCCACTCATCGCAGGTCGGCAAGGTGTCACAATTGCTCCAGGTGCCAGAAGTGCAAGTGATTGTAAAGGTATGTGGTTAAACTCATTTTAAAGGATTAAGCATTAAAATGAAGTATTACCCACTAATAAAGGGCCTTGACAGTGGCTGATTCATTGTATCATTTTTAAAAAATCACTCAGTATAATGGCAATCCATAATCTGAGGATGGGAATACACAGACTACCAAAACATTATGAATATTAAATATGTTTTAGACAATGGATGATGTTCAACATAATTGTGATAAACTTATGTTACTGACTATTCTTAGCATCTCAACATTTGCTTTTCTGGTTACAGAACGTTGTCCAGCAGGAAAGTACTTTGATGATGAGACAGGGTTATGTAGAAGCTGTGGTCATGGTTTCTACCAGCCAAATGAGGGTAGCTTCAGCTGTTTGCTTTGTGGGCTTGGGAAGACCACTAGAACTACTGAAGCTGTATCACCAGAGGTAATATTATTTTGTGTGTGCACATGTGTGCTGTCATGTGAGTGTGATTGTCAATAACTACTCAATAACTACTACCTTATATGTACTGTACATTCCGAGGTCTCTGCATGCTTGGAAACATTGCTGGATATTATTTTCCAAAAATCCTTTGATACTGTCATCACATTGCTTTGAATTTCTTCATGTCATACTGAAAGTCATGAGCAACTTTTTTTTGCGTGCAACCTGGGATCAGCAGACGAAAGAGAGTATGGTGGTAGGTAGAACCAGCTGTTGTGTTAACCTTGAGTGTCTTGTGACGTCAATAGCTTACATCATGTGACCAGTATCACTCCTAACAAAATGGCCGACAACCATATGCCATTTCGCCAGCATGCTGTCATCGAATTTCTTGTGAAAAAGGAAATCCCTGCTGCAGTAATTCACCAGAGACTTCAGCCTGCTTATGGAAGTGTGTGCATGGGTGCGAGCAGTGTTCGAAGATGGGTGAAACATTTTAAAGATGGGAACACCAGCATCAAAGATGAGCCTCGTAACGGTGGTCCTCGAACAGCCTCAACTGAATGCAACAAGGAAAGAGTGGATGAGATCATTCAAGGTGACAGGCGTGTGACCGTGGACACAATAGCCCAAAAACTTGGAACAGGACACAGTGCAATACAGGAGATGATTGAAAGCTTGGGCTATAGGAAAGTTTGTGCTTGTTGAGTCCCACGGTTATTGACCGAAGACCACAAAGGTCAGCGAAAAGCCATCACCTCAGAACTGCTGCAGAGATATCGACACAAAGGCGATGATTTTTTGCTCTGCACCGTGACAGGTGACAAAAGCTGGTTTCACCATTTTGAGCCTGGAACAAAATGGCAGAGTATGGAATGGCACCATTTGCATTCTCCATCAAAAAAGAAGGCAAAGACAGTGCCATCAGCTGTGAAGGTGATGGGCACGGTCTTCTGGGATGCAGAGGGGTTTATTCTGGCTGAATTCCTGGAACCTGGGCAAACCATCAATGCTGCTTGTTATGTGCAGACTCTGCATAAGCTCCATCGTGCATTGTGCGATAAACGTCTGGGACGAAACATCATCATCCTGCATGTCAACGCTCGCCCCCATATGGCGTGCCTCACATTGGAAGTAATTGCAAAGATGGGGCAGGAAGTTCTTCCACAGCCCTCCTATATCCCCGATCTGGCACCCTTCGACTACCATCTTTTCGGATTTGTGAAGGATCAGCTGCGTGGACAACGTTTTGAGACAAGGGAGGCAATTCAGAAAGCAGTGCGTCATTGTCTTCAGATGGCTGGAACGGAATTTTACAGAAGTGGAATTTTCAAACTCCCAAAACGCTGGAAGAAATGTGTACAAAGAAGTGGCAATTATGTGGAAAAATAAAGAAGGTCTGTAGATTGAGGTGGTGTATTTGGTTTATCAATAATAAAGCATGTTACTTTACAAAAAATTGTTGCTCATGACTTGCAGTATGACCCTCGTAGGATGAGTTCTTTTCAAAATTTCTAACTTACGAAACATGGAAGAGTCATGCAGGACAAAGTCAATTGGGTCTGGTGGATTTTTCAACCCAGTACTTCATATTTGGTAAGAAAATTGTTGTGTTGGAAGGACCATTGATTGTTATGATAAAAAAGCCATGTGTAAACGTTCCAAAACTTGAAAGTTCAATTCCTAGTTGAATGTATGTTTTGGAGGAACAAACTCATAGTGGGTGATTTCTTTGATATAAAAGAAGCAGATCAGCATATTTGTAACCTTTGATTTTGATACTGACACTACTATTGATCTAAGAAAATTAGGACTTCTCCATTGTAGATTTCAGTAATTTGTTTCTGGTCTACAGTGGAAGACCTAAATCTTCATCACCAGTCTCTGTTCTTTGCAAGACGTTGGGATTTTTTAAAACTCCTGCTGGAAGTGTCAATTAGTTTGTTACAGTCTCATGTGTAACACTGTGTTCTATGAAATGTATTAAAAGTTTTTCACTTCTAAGTTTAAAAGTCCATCACCACATGTTTCGACCAATGTGGTCATCGTCAGGTGTTAAAATTATTAGGTGAGGAAATCAGTGTCTTCTGTTGTTGCTTATGTTGTTAATATATGAGTCTTCTCAAAGCGTATATGTGTTTGAGCTGGTGGGTTGTGTTCTCTCCTGTTGTGTGTTGCGCTGCGTGTCTTGTCAGCTATGTTAGTTCTTGTTTCTTTGTTATTTATTTTATGGTATTGTCAGTGTGTAGATTATATAACATTAAATGGTAAGATGATTGGTGAATAATCAAGTGGAAAAGATTTAGAAGGAAGTGGTCATGGCCTAATTAAGGCACTGTCCTGAAATTTACTTTGAGGGATTGGAAAATCAGTACAAATCTTAGTCAGGATAGCTGGTGTCCTATCTGAGATTTAAAGCAAGCACCTCCTGGATACAAATCTAGAACATTATTGCTATACCAGTTTGCTCAGTAGATCTGTTAGAATGTTATGTTAAATTCAAAGGGTACTTTAAAACATACTTTCCTCTAGGGGATATATTAATGTTATTTAAATCATTGCACACTTTGCAGGAATGTCGTGATGAATGTGGTTCTGGAAGACAGTTAGGAGTAGAAGGAAAATGTGAACCATGTCCTCGAGGAACGTACAGAACCATGGGTGTACAGGCAGCTTGTCAGGGATGTCCAACTGGTCGCACTACACACAGACCCGGAGCTGCAGCTGTGGAGGAATGCACATTACCAGTGTGTCAGCCTGGAACATTCTTGAATGGTACACAGAACAGTTGCATTCCATGCAAGAAAGGATCATATCAGCCTGATCCACAACAAACAACATGTATACCTTGTCCACCAAACACCAGCACTAAGGGTACAGCTGCGGTATGTATGTCTTGTGAAATTTCACTAAAATGCAGGTCTTACGTGTAGCAAGGTCAAGAGTTAGCTATTGGCAGTAATCAGTGATCTAATAAAACATTAGTTTTATACTTGTTCAGTTTGGAGTGACCTCTTCTTCCAGTAAATCAGCCAGTGAGAGAGAAGTAACAAAATAGCAACATTAATGACCAAATAAACTGATCTAAATGCATACGCTTTTTAAATGCATGCAACTGTAACATGATCATAATCTATTTTCTTTTTATTAAGTTGGTTCTGAAGTTTCCCTGGTTTTTTGCATAATGATATTCCAGAGAACTGAAGTGGTTGATTTTATTAAATTTGTTATAGACGAGCAAATCAGAGTGCAGTAATCCATGTGAAATGAATGGACCAGGCATGCACTGTGACCCCAATGCTTATTGCTTGTTGGTTCCTGAGACAAGTGACTTCAAGTGTGAATGCAAACCAGGCTATAATGGGACAGGGAAAGTGTGTACAGGTATGGCAGATATGTTGCTACTGATATGCAAACAGTGTATATTTTTGTATTACTGTTTGTGACAAATGTGATGCAACATTAACTTTTTACAGATGTATGTACCGGCTACTGTGACAATGAGGGTACATGTGTGAAAGACTCTAGAGGACAGCCATCTTGCCGCTGCATTGGAAGTTTCACAGGCAAACACTGCCAGGAGAAGTCAGAGTTTGCATATATTGCTGGTGGTATTGCTGGAGCAGTTATCTTCATCATTATCATCGTACTCCTCGTTTGGATGATTTGTGTTAGGTTAGTTTTCATCCTGCTCTGTAGTTTCAGGGGGAGCCGGGGTAGTGTAGTCAGTATAGCAACTAGGTATGGGCTGGACAACTAAGGGGTTGGACTCAGAGTCCTGGTAGGGTAAAGAATTTTCTCTTTTCAAAAGTCGTCTGGACTGGCTCTGGGATCCACCCAACCTCCTATCCAAAGGTTACTGGGGGCTCTTTCCCCAGGGGTAAAGTGGCCTGGGCGTGAAGCTGACCACTCATCTCCGGCTAGTGCTGAGGTAAAAAAAATGTGGATTTGTATAGTCACTCCCCCATATGCTTTCATGTTATAGTGCTTAAGTAGTTAGGCACAGGGACAACTTTACCTTTACCTGTAGTTTCAGTACCACTGCATATATATTCATTCATTCATATATTTACAGTTCTACAAAATCCATGGAGGCATCTGCCTCAGATATAGAACAAGTCAGCAATACAATATAAGATATGAATATACGTGATGTGTTCAAAAAGTATTGAACCTTCTTTTTTCCCATGTAAACCAATGAAGCGCGGGAGACTCCCTTTGGTGGAGATGTGGAGGGGACATTCATGCGCAGTCATGAATTTTTTCCCTCCCGCAGAAAGCATCAGTTGCTGGCAGTTGGCCTATGAGTGAGGACGTGTAGTGAGCGCTCGTCGGATTCCAGTAAGGTGTAAAATGACGGAACAACATGAGCAGCGATATTGCATCAAATTTTGCCAAAAGCTTGGTGATACCCAAGTGGAAACGATTCGCAAGATTCAACAGGCTTTTGGGGACGATGCCATGAGCAACTCACGGATAAAGGAGTGTACAACCGCTTGAAAGATGGCCGCACATCAGTGGACAGCGATCCGCGTTCAGGCAGACCCTCAAGAAGCCGAAATGAGAATGTCATCGAGCAAGTGCGGACTTTGGTCATGGAGGACCATCGTATCACAGTCCGAGAACTTGCGAACGAGATAGGGGTAAGCATTGGATCAGTACATTGAATTTTGACCGAGGATTTGGGCATGAGGAGAGTGTCCGCGAAATTTGTAGCGAAACTGCTAACAATGGAGCAGAAGCAACGCCATCTGGAAATTGCACAGTACATGCTGGACAATGCAAACAGTAACCCCAACTTTCTGAACACCGTGATCACAGGCGGTGAGTCGTGGGTTTATGGGTACGACCCGGAAACCAAGATGCAGTCGTCACAGTGGAAACATCCGACATCCCTGAGGCCAAAAAAAGCACGGCAGGTCTGCTGCAATGTCAAGGTCATGTTGGCCGTTTTCTTTGACTCCTGTGGGGTTGTGCATCATGAGTACGCACCACAAGGCCAAACCATCACAAAGGAATACTACCAGGAGGTCCTTCGTCGCCTTCGCGATGATGTGCATCGCCAACGAGTGGATCTATGGGAAGCAAAATCTTGCCAGCTCCACCATGATAACGCACCCGCCCATTCTGTGCATCTGATTCAGACTTTCGTTGCCAAACACAACATCCCTGTGGTTCGTCAGGCTCCCCACTCCCCCGACATGGCTCCATGTGACTTTTGGCTATTTCCCAAGCTGAAAATGCTGCTGAAAGGAACCCGATTTGAGTCAAGAGAAGACATCATGTGGAATGTGATGGCCCAGCTGATCACCATTCCAAAAGATGCGTTCCAGAAGTGTTTCCAACAATGGCGGAAGCACTGGGAGATGTGTGTGCATTACCAAGGAGACTACTCTGAAGGGGATTAAGGTTTTGTACCTCCAAATCAATAAATATATTTCTCCCGACCAAAGGTTCGATACTTTTTGAACACACCACGTACATACATAATCAGATAGTCATCATCGTCAAAATTTTAAATACTCAGTACAACAAGACTAATGTACAACAATACATTCCATATATCAAACTAACATATAAAATTACATACATGATCAAGAGACCACCAAGACTCTTAATATAGTCATATAAAATCTAATTTCTTAATATATATAATAATATAATTTGTACATAGTCACTGCTCCTTGCAGTGGCAACTGTTTGTTTTGAAGTACTGTCTAGCACTAACTTATAGTTTACCGTTATTTCCCTTCACAGTTACTTCCATTTTATTTTCTGGAATCTTATGTATAAAGACACAGGTGCTTGACTTAAAAGAAGGATTACACTTCAGCATTTGCCAAAACTTCAACCATCAGATTAAGTCCAGTATATTCACTAACATTACAGAGAAGTTTCTGCTATGAAATAATCTATTATGAACATAAAATGAGAGAGCCATCTTTTTTAGAAAAATATGATGTACTTTTTAAGCTTTAAGTGCCAGAAGGAAATTGTTCAGTTTTGCCTATTAAGAGTCTGTTGTAGAAA